>NC_077227.1:648670275-648892775 GCF_027887165.1 Monodelphis domestica | reverse complement strand
CTTTGGAGCACAAACCCAGCAGTAGTATGGCTGGGTCAAAGGGCAGGCAGTCATTTAAAGCCCTTTGGGCATAGTTCCAAATTGCCTCCCAGAATAGTTAGACCAATTCACACCTCTATCAGCAATGTATTAGTGTCCCAATTTTGCCACATCCCCTCCAACATTTATCACTTTCCTTTGCTGTCCTATTGGCCAGTCTGTTTTAGGAAATGAAACCTTTGCCAGAGAGTTTTGTTATAAAAATGTTCTCCTAGTTTGTTGCTGTTCTTCTAATTTTGGTTGCATTGGTTTTGTTTGTACAAAACCTTTTTAGTTTGATATAATGAAAATCATTCATTTTACATTTTTGTAATGTTCTTTTAGGGGTAAAATTTAGGGGTTGAGACTGAATATATTATTTTAGTGGTCGACAGGAATTTAAATTCAATCCCAGTGAAATACTCAAGTTTGTATGGGATTTTATGGTGGTTTATTTACAATAGAAGGAAGAAATTAAGAAGGAGAAGAGGGAAAGGGTAGAAGATTTGCTCTGGCCTGGCCTAAGCCAGGGGAAGTTCAGAGGCCTCAGCCAAGGGGCCTTCTGAGAAGATTAAATCTAGTTCAGCTTCCAGCCACAAGGCCTCCTCCAAGATGAGGGGCCTCCTTGGAGGATAATGCCTTCAGAAGGTCAAGGAAAAGGGGAGTCAGCCTTATCACTCACCAAGGTGGATTCAGAGAAACCACTTCACCTAAACCATGCTATTGTGAATCTTAAAAATTCTCAGACCCTACTTCATAAGGTTTGGTTAAGACCATTCCCCATTTAAACAATGAAGGGACTTAGATCAGGAATGTGAGACCTCTACTCCACCCCTACTTAAGCATACTTTAGGGGAAGAAACTCCTTGCTGAACAATGAAAAATACTTAAACCCATACTTATAGCAAGGCAAAAGTTCTTAAGCTGTGCCTATTTTTAGATCTAATACAATACCTATAAAGGTCAGGCAACTTGTGAATTTACAAGGAGCAAAGAGGTAAGAACTTACTCAGAGATTTTTTCTGGTGTGAACTTAATCAAAAGTTTAAGCCTACTTAGGTGTGAATTAAGAATGGTCTGTCCTTTGGGAAAACATCTACTGTGATTTGTAGATGTGAGAACTTAGGGGAGGTGACATAGGAGAAAATTCCCTTTAAAAGGAGATCAGAAGCTGAGAGCAAGGGACTCTCGCTGGAACTCCCTCTGAGGAGACTCTCTCTCGAGACAGTCATCTGGGAAAAGCTGAATTGGAGGAGGCAGCTGGTGTCTCTCTGAACACTAGAATTTTGCTTGGGACAAATCTTGTGGTGAGTGGATTGATGACTGACTGATCTCTCTCTTTAAGGCTGGCCTAAGCTGGCTTAGCCTTTTTTCTCATTATTCCCTTTCTCTCTCTCTCTCTCTCTCTCTCTCTCTCTCTCTCTCTCTCTCTAATTCCTCATTTGTATTAATTAAAATCTCTATAAAAACCCAGCTGACTTGGGTATATTTAATATTTGGGAATTTTTTCCTGGCAACCACCTTATATTTGATTTAAAACAAGACACTGTCTTGAAACCATATTTTCTGCGGTCACAATTTAAGCCAAACACTCTTTTATCTGCCACAGTTTATAAATCCCATTATTTTAGTCATCACGCTATAGAGCTCCTCCCAGTAAACTCCACCACCAAAGCCTGCCAAAGCTACAAACATGCCAAATGCCACCAAGAGTTTCCAACGCTCCCGAGAGTGAGCTCTCACAGGAAGTGATGCAAAAAATATAGGCAGTTCTTTACATCACTTCCTGTGTCTCACATGCACCAATGGTGGCTTAAACTTGACTTAGGACAGTCCAGGGGGTCAGTCAGTTGTTTCTGATTTATCATTTGCTAGCACATGCCGGTCATAGGCCATCCTCCCCTACAGTTAGTCCTTTAGTGGGGGTATATACATTCCTGGTTGCTAGAATTCTAAAGACTAAGCAGGGTGGAGTAAATCTAAAATTCATAATTCATAATCAATTGCTTCGTCTTAAATTCCCATAGATCTTATAGGTATACAATTCTATGTTCATCTAATTTATGATTTCACTCTTTGTATTTGTCATTTACTCATTCTGAATTTATCTTGGTATAAGATGTGAGATGTTGATCTAAACCTAATTTCACCCATATTGTTTTCCAATTTTCCTAGCAGTTTTTGTCAAATAGTGAGTTCTGGTCCCAAAAGCTGGGATCTTTGGGTTTATCATACACCATCTTGCTAAGGTCATTTACTTCAAGTCTATTCCATTGATCCTCCCTTCTGTCTCTTAGCTAGTACCATATTGTTTTGATGACCACTGCTTTACAGTATAGTTTAAGACCATGATGGCGAACCTATGACACGCATGTCAGCACTGACACATGTAGCCATTTTCAATGACATGCAGCTGCCTACCTCGAGGCCCAGGAGCCATCTGGGGAGCTGTGGCCATGCCCCAGCCTGACCCAGGGGGAGAGCCACTCCATGAGCTGCCTGGCGGCAGGGGATAGGGGGGCAAGTGGTGGGCAGGCTGCCAAGCAGTTTGGTCATATGGGGCTCCTGTGGGGGTAGGGGGAGGAAGAGTGCAAAGGCAGGTAGGCTGGCAGGTGGCAGTCACTCTCTCCCCACATCCCCAGGCCAGCCAGCTGGGGAGGGGCCGGCCCTGAAAAATGTAGCAATGGCTTTACTCACAATTTTTCCCTCTACATACTTTTGTGAGACCTTATTCTCAGTGTTAAATAATATCAAAACCAACAAAAGAAAGAGATTGACAGATGAAGTTAGTAGCGCTTGCTTGGGTTTGAAGTGTACAAAATACCAACCTTCAATTGAAGATTTAGCCAATGAAATTCAGCTACAAAAAAGTCACTAATAGGCAGGTTAGTTACAGAATTCCCCCTCCTTCTCACTTATCTTAAGGTTCATGGCACCCCACACAAGTTAAATAATATCAAGACCAACAAAAGAAACCGACTGACAGATGAACAAAGAAGTCACTAAGCAGGTAAGTTAAAATAATTAGTTTTTGGTTTATTAAATAGTTATTTATTACAATTATACAATTTTGTTATTTAAACTATAAATATCTCAAAATTATGGTATTTTCTGGAAGTGGCATACTACCCGAGTTATGCTGTTTTTTAGGTGGCCCATCACTGGTTTAAGATCTTGTACTAAGTTAAGGGTTTTTAAAAAGAAAAGAAAAGAAAAGAAAAGAAAAGAAAAGAAAAGAAAAGAAAAGAAAAGAAAAGAAAAGAAAAGAAAAGAAAAGAAAAGAAAAGGAAAGGAAAGGAAAGGAAAGGAAAGGAAAGGAAAGGAAAGGAAAGGAAAGGAAAGGAAAGAAAAGAAAAGAAAAGAAAAGAAAAGAAAAGAAAAGAAAAGAAAAGGAAAGGAAAGGAAATGAAAGAAAAGAAGAGAAATTGGGAATGCTTCATCACAGACGAGAAGACTCAGAGGGGACATGTTAACTATCTTTAATGCTTGTCCTGTGCAGACAGATTAGGCTTCTCCTGATGGTCCAAAAGGGTAAAATCAGGAATAATGGATCAAAGTTACAAACTGGCAAATTTAGACTTCAAAGGCAACTAGGTGGCTCAGCAGAAAGAGCACTGGGTCTGTAATCCAGAAGACTTGAGTTCAAATTTACTGTGTGGCCCTGGGCAAGTCACTTAACCCCCATTGCCTAGTGCTTACAGCTCTTCTGCCTTGGAACAAATAACCGGTATTGATCCTAAGATGGAAGGTAAGGGTTTAAAAAACGAAACCCCAAAGGCCAGTTTGTCTAGAAAGGAAAAGGGGTGAGGGGAACCTGCAATGTGTTTAGCCAGAGGCTGGGGCTAGACTTGAAAAGCCTTCGGAGGTCACAGGGAGCCTCTTCTGGGAGAGTGTCTAAACCAAGGAGAAAGAGGAGGCAAAAGAGGGACGGCTGGCCCGGGGAGCCCGACTAAAGAGCGCGCAGGAAGCCAGCTAGGCCCCGCCCCCCATCCCCGCCCTCGCTGCCACGCCGGCAGATGCCATGGCCGGGCCGGAGCTCCGTGCTGCCCTGGAAGACCAGCTCCGAGCTCTGGCCATCCCAACTGTGAGCGTGGAACACCCCGAGGTGAGCCCGGAGCCGGGGAGCTGGCCCTCGTTTGGGGGCCTGAGGGTGGACTGGGGCGCTTGGGGAGGAAGGTGAGCTGCTTCCGGGGCACGCTAGTTCTACTTTCCGACTCTCCCGGTGCTCGCCAAGTTTGGCCTTTTTCTTAAATTGTTTTGGATTTGAGGGAGAAATCAGCCCGAAGAGCCCGTGTTGCTTTAGCTCGATCGTTGTTCAGTCGTGTCCAAATGTTCGGGGTTTCTTGGCAAAGACTCTACTAGTTCCTTCTCCAGCGCATTTTGCAGATGAAGAAATGGGGCAGTGACTTGTCCAGGGTCACGCTGTCCGAGGCCGTACTTGAACACAGGAAGATGTCTTTTCCACGTCCAGGCCCAGCTTGGCTCTACCTGCTGCGCCACCCAGTTGCCTTTTTGGATAGGATCAAAAAGGAGCCAAAGGCCATTGCCACGGCCAGGACCCCCGTGAAGCCGAAACGGTGGTGTGTGGAAGGCGGCGGCTGCCCTGATCGTCCCGTAGAGCCCGGCCCGGGTTCCTATCCCCTTGGCGAGGCCCGCTCGGTGGTGGTGACCCCTACTCTGCCGGTGCTGGCAAGCAGGTAGGGGGCGCGGAGGCAGGCCGCTCCAGCACCTACCCCGATGCAGAGTCCTGAGGGCGCGAGCCTCGCCTTCCCCCAGCCCATCCTCCAAGAAGCTTCTGTTAGTGTTTAGATTTAGGAAATGCACTCGGATATAGTCCACTACCCCGAGGACCCGGCGCAAGCCCCATCGGCAGCAAGGGCGTGCAATAGGAAGTTTGCTCTCAGTCTCAGAGGAGATGCTTAACCTGGGGGCGGGCCCTTCGGTTGGCATTTTGACTGCCTTGTTCCCTCTTTAACAACTTTTCTGAAGACCCGGAGGTTTCAGCATTCTGAAACAAGACTATTTTGGAGTGGGGGGTGGGATGTATGCCACGTCTACGATGTCCCAGGCAGAATTTGAACTTGGTTCTCTGAAGCCAGCTTTCCGGAATCTACTGTGCTGTACTGGCCCTTGGCTAATCCCATGATTATTCTGCACTCCCTTCCCCGCCCCAGTTGCTCCAAACTAAACGGAGAGGGGCCTGGCTGGGATGCTGTGCAAGCTAGGGAACAAAACCAACCCGAGTGGCTAGGCACGGGAGGGTGGGATGGGAAGAAAGGGAGGACCCGAATGGAAGCATGCCCTTCAGAGAGCGGAGGCTCCCAGGTGTCATTAACCTTCCTGTTTTGTAGGTATTTACAGTTGAAGAAATGATGCCTCACCTCAAGCATCTGAAAGGGGCCCACAGCAAGAACCTGTTTCTTAAAGACAAAAGGAAGAAGAGCTATTGGCTGGTAACAGTCCTTCACGATAGGAAGATTAACTTGAACGATCTGGCCAAGCAGCTGGGCGTTGGGAGTGGCAATCTGAGGTTTGCTGACGAGATGTCCATGCTGGAGAAGCTGCGAGTGGGCCAGGGCTGTGCCACACCCCTGGCTCTTTTCTGCGACCAGGGAGACGTGACATTTGTCCTGGATGCTGCTTTTCTGGAAGGCGGTTATGAAAAGGTGTACTTCCATCCAATGACCAACACAGCCACAATGGGCTTGAGCCCTGATGACTTTCTCACCTTTGTGAAGAAGACTGGGCATGATCCTATAATAGTAAAATTTGATTAAACAAATGGGCCAGAAGTTTGAATAAAATGTAACTTTGCAAACTGTCCCAAGTGCCGAAATTTACTTTAAAATTACCAAGAATGGAGAAAATGAGAAATGTTCTTAGGCCCAGTCCTAAGAAATCTTTTTTTTTTAATTCTTTTTTTGCAAATTCATTTGAAAACAAAGGACTTTGAGAAGGAAACTTGTTTTAGAGTGTTGGTGGGTATCACAAGATCCTGGAATTGGGAGGTTGTTTGCTTTTATTCATCAGCCTCCTGTAGAGAAGGTCTTGACCTAAACAATGGACATAAAAGGATATTCCAAGGAACTTCAGGTCTGTTTGGTGGCAACACCATGTCATGCATACAAAGTATAATAACAAGTGGCATGTGATAGGGGCAAGACCTGCTTGCTCTGAGGAACTTTGAGAGCCTACTTTTGGCTGGAAAAGATCAGAGCTATAAAAAAAGATGTGCCTGCACTGAATGCTGAGAGTAACATACTCAGGTAAAGGGTGTTCAGGATAGAACTAAGAATCAGTGTGGGTTGGAACAGTGTGTGAAGGGAAGTACATTAAATAAGAAAGGTACGCTTCAACTAATGGAGCACTTCAAATGCTAGGCCAAGGCTCGAGGAGTCAGGAAGACTCCATAAAGTGATTTAATTTTTAGGGTTGGACGAGCAAGGTTGTCCATCTATACCTGTCTATGGCAAGGCTATGTCTAGGGGGTCAGGAGACTTTTCAAAACTTACTGCAGTTTGAGGATGAGGGTTAGTTAGACTTCTCTAAGCCTCAGTGCTCTCAATATCTGGGTTCATTCATTACCACTGGCTTCTCAAATGACAAAACAACTCCGTGCTCAGCATCAGGCTGTTTTGCCTAACGACTGACTGGTTTCTGCTTGCAGTCTGGAGTCAGGAAGACCCAAGTTAAAATCTGATTTACTATCTTAAATGACGCTAGGCAAGTCACTTAGTATATTTGCCTCAATTCCTCAACTGTTAAATGGTAATAATAGCCCCAACTACTTCCAAGGGTTGTGAGGATCAAATGAGATAGTATTTATAATGCAAGGTGCCTGGCACAAAGGAGGCACTATATAACTGCTTATTCTCTTCCCTTTCCTGTTTGAAAACTTGGAACCTATTACTCTCTCAAAGATGGTCCATTTCACTTTTAGATAGATAGCTCTGTTAGGAAATTTTTTATCAAGCCAAATTTGCCTCTACAATTTTTACTGCCTAGTTTTGTTTCCAGGAAGGGCTGGGGGAAGCACCAAGAAAGGAGGGGGAAGAAAAGCTGAACAAATCTAATCCTTTCCTAGGATAATCCTTAAAATATTTGAAGACATCTAAGAATTTCCGAGTATGTGTGCCCTAAATCTTTTCTAGGCTAAATTAGCACAGGTTCTTGCAACCAGTTCTCATATGACACCTCATCCCTCCTTGCTAAATTATGTCAGATCCCTTTTGAATATACCTTTTTATTTTTGAAAAGAATGCTCAATTTCCATTACATACTAATATTAATTCTAAAATAAACCACTTAGATTTTCTTTTAAAAAATCTACTGTATATAAATGATCTCCCTAGCCAAAATCCTTTACTGTGTACCACAGTAAAGAATATTATGAGAAAATAAGTAAAAATTCACATTATTCTTATGTATATTTTTATACTTTAGTGTTAATTTACTACTTAACTATTTTTAGACAGTACTATTAAAAAAATAGAGCCAGAAAAAGACCAAGAACCTATTTTGGTGGATCAGAGTAGAGAGAAACAATGTTAATGGGGCATGAACTAAAATAAAATGTATTTATGACTGTGTGCCCATGCTCAAGGAATGCAAATATTTTAAAATAGTCCCTGGTCCTCAAGAAACTTCCATTCTCAGGTTAGTTAATAGTGATCAGGAAAGGGGGATTTTTCTGTGAAGGGGTGAGGGAAGAGATGGTATGATGTCAGGTAAATGGCCTGAATGGGACATGAAGGTGAAGGAGGGCTAGGGCCAGGAGTAGAATGCTCAGGCTTAATGGGCTAGTTTTGAATACACACCTAGTCCTCCAAACAATTGGCTTGGGACCTAGTACTCCAAAGATGAGTGGATTAACTTCCCCTGAACTAGGGCCCTGTGTCTTTAGAACCTGGGATAGAGGTCCAGGCATTTGCACTAGTATCAAAGATACTGGTCCAGATGAGGAGGTTTAGGTCACTGAGTAAAGTATTACCTTTATTTCCCTCCCCTTTCTTATAAAAATTAGTTTTCTAGTCTTCTGGCCTAGATGGCTGCTTGAATAGAGGCAGAGCAGCACCCTAGGTCCTACTCTAGCAAAATTACTAAACTTGTGCCAGACCAAATAATGACTGAGAAAGAAAACTACACTAAACAATTTCTTCCATCCTAGAACTGCATACTAAATACACCAAGACAAAAATCACACAGGAAAGGAGCCTGACAAAAAAAGCCAGTGCTGGTACAGACTATAATAAGCCAGTAGCTTCCCAGCCCAGAAATATCTAGCTGTCTAGAGGCAGAAAAAATGGAAGGTCCTCATGAAAGATTCAGGGCAGGTCAGGGTAATCAGAAAGCCTACAGGTGAGGATCTTGGAAACCCTAGGAAGCACAATAGTTGGCAGCATAGCAGTATTTGGAGGTCCCTAGCACTTCGTCCTGCTCCCGAGGGGCCCCTAAGGGCCCTGAAGATCTAGCACTCTGAATCTTTAAGATCAAAGTGGGGGCTTGACTCTAGGAACCAAGCAGGGTCAACAATCTTATTGAGAAGTTCAGAAAAGGTTGAATGGTCCTCATAGAAAGCTCCAGGAGTTCAGGAACTGAAGTTGGAGAGATGAGTAAATCAAAGAAAACAATGTCCAAAAAAAAGTGGAGTCCATGAGATAGCAAGAAATAATTAGAATATCAAAAGATAAGAAAAAATAGAAGATATTTGATATAAAAACAACTGATTTGGAAAACAGGTCAAGGAAAGAATTTAAAAGTTACTAGACTTCCTGAAAACCATGATTTTTTAGAACTACAGTTCTTAAACAACAAAATCAAGATGAGTCCACCGGATCACTTGTTGAAAGAAATCCTGAAAGTAAAATTGTGAGGAATGTCATAGGAGTTCAAGTATGAAGTATTTAGGCTTGGGGGTTACATGGCAGCTGTTTAGAAAGATTAGGCTTGTTTTGCTTGACCCAGAGGGAAGAAGGACTAGGAGCAATGGGGTGGGAGTTATGAAAACTATGCAGACCAAATGAAAAATTGGAATTCTTCATCTCTGAAGATTTCTCAAGTGGAGGCTAGATGACAATTTGTTGGAAATATTGTAGAACGGATTCTGATTTTAAGTTGGATTAAATGACTGCTGATATCCCTTCCAAATCTGAGAAGTAAAAAATTTCATAGACTTGAGGATCGATGTTTCTAACAAAGAGATTTTGAAAATCTTTTCTCAATTATGTTAAAAGGTATTGTTAGAGAGGTGTTAGGGGATTCAAAATGCCATTTTATTATTCTAAACTGACATACAGCTAAAATTAATTTTAGTAGTTTTAATGATCACTGGTGATAAAATCCAATTATATCTTGAGTTTCTTTTGAAAACAGATAACAGAACTTAAAATGAACAAATTTTAAAAGAATATTTGTGTCAAAAACTAAAATCTTCAAGAAATGAAGGTAAAAAAACACTCAAAAACAAAAAAGCAGGATTAATTTCCAAAGTGTTCAGGGATTATTAAATGTTAAGATTATTTACCACAACTCCAGATTCCCAACAGTGTGTTTTAAAGGAAATGTTACAGAATTTGTATTATTTGATTTGGTATTTAATAACAGTTATATAAGTACAATGGCAGACATTTAGAAAGAGAGCCCTTGATTAAAAAAAAAGACAATTTTAAATAAGAAAGTTTTGTTAAAGATTGTTATAAGTGCCACTTTACCCATAAGCATTCCCTTTAAGGCATTTCCATTATTATCAAACTATTTAAACATGTACACAAAGGTTTACATTTGATAATGGGCTCCTTTTTTGAACCTGCTTCATTAATTCCAAACAAATATCAAAGAAAGAAAAATACAACTTGGGATTAAATGTAGCCAGGAAAAAAACATGTTTTCATAAGAAGCAACTTAAAAATTCTTAAGTTATTTATTACACATGCTCTCCCATGTATTTCCAGTTTTTGTTGCAACACATTTTTCACTCCTAACAAAGTATTAGTTAACAAAGTATGGAATGTGAGAAGTGGCTGCAATTCAATAATGAGCACAAGTAAATTTTAAAGAGAGTTTTACCATGCCCTGGCATGAAAGGTGCTACATACAAACCTGTTTCATTTAATTCTTTGGTAATCACCAACCCCAAAACTTAGACCAAAAACTTCTACATATGCCTCTGTGTGAAGCACTATTTCGTAGAATCTTTTGTGGCTATCAAAAATGAGACTATGACCCTACATGTTGAATTATTTGTTTTTCTTGAGACTAAGCTTTTGGTTCAGGTGAAACCAAAATACTTATTAACAAGCAGGCCAAAGGAAAAATTGTCATCATTTCAGATTCCAGTAGGGTAGATCTGTGATTTAACTGAGGAGGATTGTACATGACAAAAAGTGCTGTCTACCTAATAAGGTCTCATGAAACCATTGGGGGAGGGGGGGAGGGGAAATTTTTATGGCTGTTTTCTCCAATGAGTTTTATTTCCTCTCTTCTAAAGAGGGCATCAAGTACAGTTAAAACTATTCAGTAACCATCTTGTTTCCCCTTGGTTGCTTCTTCCCAGGTTACTTTTTTAGGTTAAATTCCCAGTCTACTTAGAATGGTACCATTTTGGACTGCCCTTAAGCTCTTTCCATTTCCTGAAATAACCCAGCAGGATTCTTGTTTTAGGATATTAATGCTGCAGGGAGACCAACCTATGATCATTAGACCCCTTTTTGTTGGGCTACCTACAACTTATTATTACATGGCAGATTTCATTGATGGCCCCAGGATATGTGCTATTTGCAAAGTAGATGTTATCTGATAGAAATTTAAGTCTCTTTTAATTGAATGTATTTAGCTAAAACATAATTTTTACTTTTATTCTCAAATTTATTGACTTGAAATCAAATTGGTATTATTTTTTTTTTAATATGTATGTTTCTTTAGATTGGGATGCTCATTTAATCTTTTAGTGTAAGAAGCCATTAGAGATTTTGGTCATCTAATAATGTTTTGAAATGTTCTGAAAGTCCAGAGAATAAATCTGAAACATGTCTTTTGTGAAGTTTTGTGTTTTAGAACAATCCATTATGTTTATATAGCACCTTTCATCCATGGGTTGTTTTAACTTTACAATATCATATGGCAGCAAATGTGATTTGTTTTAGGGATGGAAAAATAAAAATCAAGTAAAAGTGGCATTAAGGATAGACCCAAGTTACCCTATTTTTTGTTAAAAATTTGATTAAAACATCACGCTGTCTGTATTTCTCTGAGACAATACAGTTTTAAAATACAGTATCAGTGGCAATCATTCAACAAAAAAGAAACTCTTTGTATGACTGCTAGATTAGTGATGAAACAAACAGTTCATAATCCACATATAGAAATATATGGAAAAAACCATATATATCAAATATGGAAAATCTCAAAAACGTCTTTGTAAGCTGGTACTGAGAGCCTAAGAAGTAAACTAACATTAAAAAAAAAAACAATTTATTTCTCATTTCAAACTTGTATGAATATTATGAAACTCTATAAATACAGACTGAGGTTGAGTAATCAATTCCCATTAATAGGCATTTTCATTTCTGTATTATTAAGAAAATAAAACTGATATTAATATAAAATGGGAATTACTACAAAATCCCATGTATATTTCCCTGGGTTAACTAAATTTATTCTTTTGTGCTTCTTGCAAATGTTTAGAAGTAACAAATGCATACAAATATTTCAAAAGTACCAATAATAGTTATCAGTTTTAATGTAAGGTTACAAAGGACAAAAAAGTTTTATTAATAAATGATTCTCAATAATTAAATGAGTTCCTGGCAAAATGCAGATCATATGAAATTATTTACATTATTTTTTTGCCATAAGAAAACCTCTTAAGCAATAGTCAGCTCTCATGTAAAAATAACAAAAAACAAAAAACCTCAATATCAAAGGAAGAAAATGAGTTAAAATATTTAGAGTAAGACAGCTTTATCCTGGGAATGCCATTTGTTGGGGAAGTAGGGGTTGGGATCAGGTGGAGAAGGGGAAAACCACCTCATTTTTTAAAGTTCCAGAAAATCACTCATTAACTGGCTTACATCCACATCCACATATGTTTGCTTAGTGTTCCTTTGTGATGAAAATGGTGAACATGGAAAGCATATGAATTTCAGTGCTAATTTTTAATAACTCCTATTTTATTGTAGAGTTCTCAGACATGTCTTCCCACAAACTCAATTTTTTTTTGTAGTATGCACCAAAATAATTGGAAGGATTTTTTAAAAGAGTAACATCATGCAGTCTGCCAACCAAAAATAGGCAGTGACATGCCAAAAAATTTTTGTACCTGGATATATTGTACAGTTCACAAAATACAAGAGCATTAATTTAGATTTACAGAACTAAATATAAATGGCTAGATTTGGGCTAATTAGCAGAAGCATTGAGCAATCAATGGCTAACTTCTTGAACAAATGATGAAAGTAGATTTTTCTTGGAGTAATTCTTGAAACAATAAAATACTCGGTTCTCAGGGAGAGGAGAACTGTCCTTTATTCAGTAGATCTTAACCAACAGTTCAAAGTGCTACAAGTCCTAAGACCTTCTAAAAATTTTGGCAGTTGATCCGGTAGTGCTCCTTGATTCAAGGAAGGAAGGAAGGAAGGTTTGCATTTCTTGCCTGCTCTACTCACGAAGGATTGTTAAAAGTTCCCTTAAAGTTTTTTTGTTTTAAATGACTCCTACAGTCGGCTGTCTTGTTACTTCAGAAACAAAGGCTTCATACTGAGATACTGAAGGACACTTTCTCTCTCTGTTTAGTTGAAAGGTAGAAAGAAGAAAGAAAATATGAGAAAAGCTTAAAGGTTTCAAAGTGTTCTAAAATACAGAAAAGGTACTGTACCAGACATATTTTAATAGAGATAAGAAAGTGATAGAATTCCAGCAACAATTTTCCTATAATAGCTTAAAAATATCAAACCTTCAAAAGAAATACTTTACCAAAATCACTAATTTGTTCCTCCAATAATCGTGTATCCTCTACCTCCCCAACCCTTGGCCCGGTTGAAAAAAAAAAAGGCTCAATTTGTAGTTAATTACAACTTCTTAACTATGTCTTTAAATTTTCATAAGCTAAATTTTGGAAAAATCAACTTTAACAATTCTAGAAAGTTAATTAAGTAGCATGACTAAATTTATAAAAAGAAAATTTATTTTGCACACCAGTTTCCCTTTCCTCCCCCCCTCCCCAAATAAAAACCTTTAAGGAGGGCTTCTTTTGCTCACTGCCCAGGCAAGCAAAACATACAACAGCAATAGAATAAAAACCTTTAAGGAGGGTTTCTTTTGCTCACTGCCCAGTCAAGCAAAACATACAACAGCAATAGAATATGACTTTAATAGTAAAGAGAGAAAACCAATTAATTAAGCAAGCAATATTTATATCTGTTAATGCAATGTGCACTTACTCTCACACTTAATGCTGTTAGTTTAATTTTATTTTTAAATAAATGAGACTAATCTCATTTACATTTTGGGCAGGAAACTCACCACTTGGCCCACATCTCATGTAGTGGGGGTAATAGAATTAGGAGCTTTGTTGCTCCCTAGACCTGCTTTTTGAATTCCTGCTTTCTTGTATAGTGTCCACATCTGCAGGAAAAAAGCATTTCATGTTATTTAATTAGCCAAAGATTTAAACATATCACAGTTCAGGAAATTGTAAACTAAAAGTTAATCCCACTGAATGGAGAAGGGGGGAGGGAGGAAATATGTATATACATATATGTATATGTATATATATATATGTATATGTATATATGTATATATGTATGTATGTATATAGAACTGCCTGGGGATTTGGAGGAGGGATCTTAATCTGAATGTTTTTTAACTGAAAAAGGATATAATGATTACCAAGTAAAGATTACATTTTCAACTTTTTAATGTCTAGTAGGTTTAAGTATTACATTTATTCACTTGAATGGTTGTGTTGTTTGTAAAGCAGAAAATAATGACTGCATGCAGTAGAGGAAACATGCACAATGCAATATTTTTATTCTTTACTAATAAAACAGAAGGTTCAAGAAAACTTTATAAAGGGAAAAGTATAATTGCTCATAGCAAAAAACACCTAAAATTTGTCTTGGACCAAAAGAAAAATTACTGCAAAATTTCAAAAGGCTAATGGATATAATTTCTCAGAATTCAGGCCTGAAATGTTTCAGATGCCTCAGTTTCCTCATCTGTAGATAAAAGAGGTGGAGATCTAAAAAGTCAATGATTCAGTAAAAGACAGAAAAACAGGTTTTGGTGTTCGAGGACAAGTTTTTGATTATCTTTACCAGGGCTGATGATCTCTTGAGGAAGTTCCATCTTAAGTTCTCAATTATTTCAAAAGATTGACTGTTAGTATTACCATTATTATGTACAATGTTTGTGTTTGTCTAGTTTAAGAATACTATATATGTTATACATATACACAAACAGATATATACAGGCATACATAAGCACAATGTATCCTATAACTATGTAAAAATAACTGCTTGGAGATCTACATGTGAGAAGTAAAATCTTCCTTAAGATAAATTTCTAAATATTTTTAGTTAAATATACTTGTATACCATAATAATTCAGGAGTGCTTTCAAAAATCAAATCTGAGGCTAAAAAAAAAAGACTTGCTTGACAAAATGAATATTAAATAGTGGTACAGGACAGTTATATGAGGCATCATTACTTTAAAAAAATGTTCTACTGTGTTTATTTTGATGCTATTACTTTTTGTAATAGGAAATTAAAAGAATAAACTGGGCTAAAGAATGAATGCAAATGAATAAAGTGAAAGGCTACTTATAGAGATGATTTCTTAAAAGTTTAATTTGCCAATGGATCAGTTATTAAGAGTAGATTCGTTGTTTTTTAAGTTAACATCTTATGTGTAAAGATTTCAAGAGAAGACTCATTTAAAATTATTGCGATAAACTATAAAAATGGACTGTTTTCATAAATTTAGAGACATCTACATCTATATTGCATATGGAACAAGATAATTTTTGTTTCTACAAGTTGCATGGGTTGAATCTACTTTTAGATTATAGTACTAATAGCATTTAACAATGAAAATATTGAGATTGTGTTATTTTACAAGTAGTCAGGAAAAAGAGACTCATTTTTCATTTGGAAAAAAGTGTTAGGAAGGAGGATAAAAGGTATTTATTCACCTGTATTACATCTGCAGCAAGACTCTAGAAATAATTGGCTATGAGACATATAGGAAGCCAAAAACATGAATGAGAATTGGCCTAGCCCTTTTGAATATTGTCCTGTGAGAGCAAAAAGACTATCTAAAACATGCTTTTATCAAACAAAGGATCTCTAGAATATATTTTTCATTCACTTTTTCTCTGATAATTTTCTACCATTTAAGAAGTCTCACTTTAAGACATTTCTTTCTGATAACCAAATTAAACTGCTTTTTGTCATATTCATATTGAATATGCTGGTAAAAATAATTGAAGAGGAAGATTGTCCAACTTATTTTCTGCAAGGAACTGGATCAGAGTTGAATTTTATAGTTTTAAGAACTTGGCACAGGTCCCATATATACAAAAATATTTAAGGCAGTACTTTTCAAAATGACAAAAAATTGGAAACAGCTCATCACCTGGGAACTGGCTAAACAAATTATGGTTTTTGCATGTAATAAGGTATTATTATGCCCCAAGAAGAATTCAGGGAAACCTGGTAAAGTACATCTGAAGTGATGCAAGGAGAAGTAAGCGGTGACAACGAGAACAACTTAAAAAATGACCATAATAGCGTAAAAGAAAATAATACTGAAAGATATCAAAGTGACCAAAATTCATTTCAGAGGATGCATAAGTGAAATATATTGTTCCTCCTCTTGGCAAAGAGGAGGTGCACTACAAGATGTGGATAAAGGATATGATACCAAGTTGTTGATTTGTAGTTTTTTACATCTTTGTTATGAGAATGTTCTATTTGGTGTGAAAGGAATCACTAAAAGATACAGGACGTGTTAAAAAAAAATCAACAAAACATTTATCTATTTTTAAAAAAGAACAAGATATCAAATTTGCCTGGCTTTATTTTCAAAGACCTGCTATACCTAAATTACTGAACCAATCGATTAATTTTTCTCAAACTTTACTAAAAAAAAAATCCCAATATGCTTTAAACAAATGTAAGAAATCATACTGTGCATAAAGAAGCTAATTTTAATAGCTGTGAATTAAAATTTTAGTTTTATGCTTAAATATTTACTTTTTTCAAAACCTTCAATTTTGCTAGCAACTATTTTATTTAAAATATTTAAAAAATTAATCATAGAATGATACTTTTCTTCCATTTTCTAATTTAGATGTTTTTAAATATTAGTACACAAGAATTCCACCACAATGTTATGATTGTTTATTATCATCATATACTATATTAAAAAGTAAAGAAAGTTACTATACTATTTGATTCTATGGAAAAATTCATCCTAAATAGATCTAATAGTATTGAGCACATCTATACACCAGAGAGAACTGGAAAAAAAACAGAAAGGAAAAGAATTAAAGATAAAGTTCCTAGTTAAAATTAATTTTATTGACCACCCAAAAAATCCATTCCTTTGAGTGTTAACAATGCCTTACATCTGAACAATGTTTATAAATATGGACTCTGGTTCATACTTGCAATGCAAACTAGTTACCTGAATTAACTATAATTTGCACAAAAAGCAAAATGATAACATATGCCATAAATAACTAAAGACTTTGAAATGTTTGTCTCAGTATTGTACATGTGTACACTGTGCAAAATGAAATGTGTATTCTACAATAAAAAGGAAAATGAATTTTCTTAGTTGTAAAAATGTATATAGATAATGTAATTTTTAAAAAAAGGACCAGAACACAATTTAGAAGAAATTTCTCTTGTTGAAATTTAGCTCAGAGGTTCCTTCCTTACAAAGCATGGCATGCAATTTTTTAAAAACATGCTTTAGGTAAAACAAAGGAAACAAAGTCTTTTTGTCAGATGACAAACAAAAATATGAAACATTAAGCTTGGATTGTTAAGGCTGGCAAAGGCATGCAAAAATATACAGTGCAATTAATATTTCATGCAAGCTTTGGTGTGGTTACAATTTTACATTCATACACATGCTGAACACGATACCACCATTCAAAAATAAAACGTAAACCTAACCACAAAAGGCTTTTCAGTAGAAAGCTTCCTAAATTAGGTAAGAGATCACACAAAGCATGAGATGACATACATTTCAAATTTTGTGTGTGTGTTTTTATCATACACAACCATATTCATACCAAACAGTTTGATTATCCTCAGAGACCAATAATGGGGGTTCTGTCTCACTAGGATTTAGACATGCAAGAGGAGTAATTTCACTGTTATTGAACTGTGCCTTACTATTATTAGATTTCTGGTTCTCAGAAGGTTGTTCATTATTTTTCTGTACAACTTGAAGTGATGAGACAAATGTCTCATCACTAGTTTGGATAGCTGGTCTTTGGGGTAAACCACTTATGTTACTAACTAATTCTGTATTCAAGGATAAAAATGGCTGGGCTAGATGACTCACAGAAAAGGTTCCTACACTTTCACTAGCTAATATTCCTACTGTGTCACTAAACATATTAATGGTTGCAAAGGATTTGTCATGAAAATTTGACCTTTCAGTTCTTGAATTTCTAGTCTGAACAGAGGTAGACACAACATAAGCTGAGTGCATAGCTGTGGCTAAATCACTTTGTGAATGGGAATATATAGTATTTGTGAAATTGTGGGGCTGTTGATGTACACAGTACTCACTAGATGTTGATGGGATGTTATCAGCTGTAGATGGTGATGGATCAACTGACACAGGCTGTCTACTGTCCTTGGACAAAAAGTCATGAATGCTTGTCCTTCGAGTAGTCCCCTCAGCTGTAGAGATGACACTGCTTGCACGAGGTAAAGTAGCATATGGGTTACTATCTTTTGATTGTCGTTGTGAAACACAGGTTTCTTTTACTAACTTGACCTTTCCTTGAGTGCTTGATGATGTAAGTTTTCCTTGAGAACCAATGAAGGAAGAATCTTCAGGCTTTCGAGGACTGGGCCTCACAAGCTGGTCAGCCTTAGTTGATCGTCCATCAGAAAAGTCAGTTGTGGTTTTTCCACTTACTGACCTAACAAGACCACAGCTAACTGCCTTTTCTCTTCCCATAAAATCAGGAGAGACAGATAAACTTTTCATTACTTCATCTAAAAGATTTTCTTGGCTTGAAGACTTCATCTGTAGTAACAAAAACAACAATAAAATCAACACAGATCAGTGATTAACTGTGTGTATCACTACATTTAATGGCAAGTCAAGATCTTCATTGATGTTTTTATAGCAAATATGTATTCATACATAAATGCAAAATGTGTGTGTGTGTGTCTGTGTGCATGTACGTGTGTGTGGACTTTAAGGTTTGTATTTAATGTAAAAAGCCAAAGATTAATAAGTACTGATCTTAATTGTAAGATCTGACTCTCAATATTAATTGTTGCCTATGGACAAGTCACTTCACCTCTTACCTCTCTAAGCTTCATTTTCTCCATCTGTAAAATGGGGGCAATCATATGTGGTACTATATACAGCATAAACTTATTATAAGGAAAAGTTATTAAAGGGATTAATCAATCTCCATTCTGTATCTATGTTTATATAAATTACTCATGTGAATAGACTTCTACTGCTTTCTGTGAAAAGGAGGAACCCTTTTTTGAGGCACATCTAACAGCTGGAATAGCATCTTTATAGAGCAAGCTTACAAAGCTTTAGATTAGTTCTCAAATTAATAACTCCAGATATGACCCTAATAAGTTTGACAACAATTAACATAAATTTTGAATGTGAGAATTAGTGAGGTTTTATGGCAGAAATGTTTAAAAAATAACTTTAACAGTAGCGTAATCCAACTGAAAAATATTTAAAATTATTACTGTATTGACCTAATTATACTAGAATGTATATCAATTTCTCCAAATGTGCCATTTTCAGACAATATGAATCCCTTTTTCCATGGCTTTGAGTTAATGAAAAACATTCTTTGAGATGCTTTAAGCTTTAGTGCACTTTAGATTTCAAGTTACAGAGGATCTACCAATATGTCACACAAATTTTTTTGTCACTTATAGAAATTAATTTATATAAATGAAATTAGAGGGCTAAGCTAAGAGACAGTAGTTAACAGCTTTTCAGTTTGCATTCCAGTTTTGTCACTGCTTGCTATTTTCATGTGATCTCAGGCACACTAATATATAATGAACTGTATGATGCCTAAGCATGTCTCATTTCAACATCTTTTGCATTACATGGCTCATATAGCAAAAATTTATATTCTCAAACATGTACCTTTCTCACAAATAAGGGTTTACATATATCACACACACACACACGCACGCACGCACGCGCACGTGCGCGCACCTGGCTGTGAAATTCCCCAAGCTCCTTTCTACTAGTCAACTATAAAAATGAAATCATAAATCTGCAATTATGAAAACAACTTTTATGATGTCCCTTCAGAAGTCTTTTAATTTTCACACTAGCATACAGAAATTGACATCCTTAATAATTACTCTTTTTTGGGGGTACTTTACCTGTATTGAGGTAAGCTTGTTGCTTTCTTCTAAAAACTGCTGTAGAGTAACCACTTCACTCCCAGGAGAACCAGCTTTCATCTTGGCTCGGCTATCTAGGGTTTCTGGCATTTTATGCTGGAGCACAGGACTTGACCTGGTATACCGCTTCAAGTACTGGATTGGACTGCTGCTACTACTGGACCATGCCTCATGTTCTTGAAGTAGGCTAAATTCTCCACTGCTATGGCTTTGAGGTCTGCTTTGACTATTAACTGCACCTGCTTTTAGAGCAAATGATATTAAAAATTATTTAGCAGAAATAAGAGAGAAACCATTCAAATATTACATCTGCCTGGGCCCTCATTTTGTGCATAGGTATACTTACCCTTAAAAAATTGTTTTGAAAATGTTACCAACATTTTAAAGATGTCACTAGTCTATTGCTTTATTATTTTAATAAAATGGATTATATAACTAATTTAAATAGCTTCTAGTTTAGCCCACACAGGAAAAATTCCATGAATAAAACCAGGAAAAAGCACTCACTAAGGAATTACTATGTGCAAAGCACTGAGTTAAGTGCTGGCAATGCAAACAGAAAAGCAGAATGTTTCAAGGAATATTAGAAACCAATTTTACTTGCTGACAATTCTAGTTGCTAACATTTTATTTTCATTTTCTGCATTTAAATAAAATTCTCTTTCCTCCTTTGAAAACTGACAGGTTCATCTTTTACTTAAAGTTCCTTTGCTCTTACATAAACTTAATTTTTCTTCAAAGTAAAATAATTTAAAAAGAATTTAAAAATATCAGAAATCTAAATAGTATGTAAACCAAAATAAATGGAGAATTGATACTCCAATAATTGAGGAATGATATGGGAAGAACTCAGAAAACCTGGGCTCTATTCCCAATTTTGCCATTTAATTAGATGTGTGACCCCATGCAAATAATTGAGGCCTTCTGAAATGTGGTTCCTTATATATAAAAATGGGAATAATAACATTATCCTATCTACTTTGTGAAGTTTTACAGAATGACATTTATATTAAAATATTTTCTAATATATAAAATGTTATGTACAAATAAAAAGTGACATTAGACATTGGCTTTCATTATGCATAATAGATTCAGTTCTATATTGATGTGAAGATATAAAACAGTAATAATTCAAATAATGCTAAACAATCCTACAAGCTGCAAGCTGTTACTCAATGGTCAAATACCTTTGGATATTGTTTGTTCTTCTAAGATTGTATATTTACATAATAGGACTAAAAAAAAAAGTAAACTGTTTCAAAATGGATGAGAAACCCTAGTTCAAACTATGTAAAATTTTATAAAAATTAGATATAATCCATAGAAACACAATTCATTTTAAAAAAAGATTCCTTTACATATAACAATTCTTTATTAGTGTGATGTACAAACTCCAAGACAAAAGTGTTAAGTCAGGCTTTCCTAACTTATTGTGAAATTAAGTATAGCTCTCAAGGAACAACAAAATTTTAACTTTAAAAAAGCTTCAAAATTGGCTTTTTTCCTGCAATATTATTTTTGTGTGATATTTCATGTAAAATTATTACATATATATGCCTAACATGTTCTCTCTAAATTATTTAAAGGATTTTTACTATTCATTAAAGAAAAGAGCAATGTGTTTGATTTACTGGTACTCTTTATGATGTTCAAAATATTATTAAACAAAAACTTAAAATGTAGCTTTAGAAATTACTTTAGATATTTAGAAAAAAAAATCCCTTACTTTCTGTCTTAGAATCAATACTGTGTACTGGTTCCAAGGCAGAAGAGCAGTAAGGGACAGGCAATTGGAGTTAAGTGACTTGTCCAGGGTCACACAGCTAGGAAGTATCTTATGCCAGCTTTAAACCCAGAATCTCTCCCCTCTAGGTGTGACTCTCAATTCACTAAGCCACCTAAGCTGCTCCCACAAAGTGCTTTATATTCGTTTAATGAGATTTTAATATGTCAATAATACAAACCATGAAAAATCAAGACACCTCTTTCTAAGTTGAAGGCAAAGTCTAGTAATTGCATCTAGGAAACTATACAAATATTTTTACTACAAATTGATGATTTATTCTATAAACATAAATTCCAACTGACTCTCTTTTTACATTTGCCTATAGATTTTAAAGTCTTACAAGTGTGAAGATACCCTTGTTAAGTATCTAATAAAGCTTTATATATTTCTTATGATGTTCAAAGTAAAAAATATTTTCATTAGAATTTACAGGGGATGGCTCAGTGGATTAAGAGCCAGGATTAAAGGCAGCAGGTCCTAGGTTCAAATCTGGCCTTAGACTTCTTAGCTGAGTGATCCCAGGCAAGTCACTTAACACTCATTGCCTAGCCCTTACCGCTCTTCTACCTTGAAACCAAAACACAGTAGTGATTCTAAGGCAGAAGGTAAGGATTTTAACTTAAAAAGAAGCAGAAGTAGCAGAAGAAGAAGAATTTACACACAGCTTCATAATTTCATCATATCAAAGACATATTTACTCTAAATCCCATTCAAATAAGAGGAATGGATGAGTATATTAATATATTTCCCTACAGCATACCTTTGACATCATGGAGTGAAGCATTATTATTGCTATTACTAGTGGATGTTCTACCACTATCAAGACTGGCCGGCCTGGAAGCTAAATGGAAAAAAAAAAAAACCAGGAAACAACATAAGAGGTCCAATTCATGCAGTTGCTCCTGAATGCTCTAGGCAGCAATCATGCACGATTTCACTGGACTGAGCATGCCCAATGTAACAAAAGACTGGTTCTTTCTGACTAGAAAGAGGAAGAGTTTCCAGGATGTTCAAAAGGACACATTTCGGGAAAAGAGCACTACTAGAATAGTTGGATTTAAGGAAAAGGAAAAGAGAAAATACATATATATTAAAAGTGGTAAGTTAGATAGAACCAAATCTGCATTCGTTGAATAGAATGGCATGCAGGAAAATGCTGGTGATTACATCACTTACAACAGATCTGACAAGGAACCCTGCACATTGTAGCGATACCACGAACAGGAGGAGTATGAGCATCTGCACAGTTAATGTCCAGTACTCCTATCCAATATAAGGGAAACAATTACATTAAAAATGTTCACTGCTGTTTTATTTTTAAAAAGATAAAATGTCTTTCAGTAATAATAACGAATCCATTTTTGAAAATGAAATTTGCTTATTCTAAAATGATTTATTTTGTGAAACAAAAAATGTCTCTAATAACTTTTTTGAAATGGAAATTGGAATTTAAAAACCAGCAAACATCTAATTTATAACTTTATCCAAATACTGGTAAAACTGGCCAAACTCCCCCACCTCCATTTTTGGATCCTGTTCAGGCACACTTCATAAATGAAAATGTCTAAAAATAGAGAACATTTACAAGAAACAATATCCTTTAGAAAGAAGTGTTAGAATTGGAGAAGTTAAAATAGTTGAGAATATGGGTGTTATATAAGCACATGCTTTTTAAAAATGCTATCATTCACCTAAGTTATGCAACATTCTTAACATTCCCATTCTGCATTCACTAAGCATTAACTAAATAAAATCCACATCTTACCATGAGCTCTTGATCCAGTACTAGAATCATCACTAATACCTTGTGGACTTACATCTTCAAATGATGTGGCATCTACACAAAATAGTAAAAAGGATTAAACCATGTTTTTCATTACCAGAAAGTTCATGAGAAAACTTCATTTACAAAGTGTTTTGGAAATCCTCTTTCATTCTATTACCTTGCTCATTATGTAACACATTTCATTTAACAAACTGCAACATCACATTGTTTTGCTTTTTATAATTTGTTTTAATTAAAGGAAAAGCTAGTGCTAAAAGGTAGAAATCAAATAGTTTTAGTAGAAGTTGAATGTCTTATGGAAAAGACCTTAAAATACCAAGAGTATCTCTCCTTATGACCTTAGAAAACAAGTGTCTTGATAGTTCTATGTGGCTCCTCTTGTCTGAAGTCTATTATTTTTCCTACTTTTTCACTCATTTCGTCCTACCTTCTCTCTCATTGACTTTCCCTACTCCTTTCCTTTCCATGTTCTTTTGGGATTTTACCAGGTATTAAATGAAAATTCTTTTGGTACAATTCCATAACTTATTTATTTAATGCCTTGAGCTCTTTGAAATGCTTTATATGGCTTTTAAAAAAACAACTCAATTGCAGCCAACAAAGTCACACCACAGGGCAAATAGACTGCCTATACCTTTATTATTAACCAACTGCTTGGATCTGAAGCCTGTAGAAGAGTTGACAGTTGCAAAGTTGACAGCTGTAGTAGAGAAGGCCATAGCTCCCAATTCTTTTCTCCTTTTACCCGTAGAAATATCATCAGGAACCTCCAAATTCTCAGAACTACCTGTCCATTGTCCTCCTGCTAGGACCATGGATTGCACCAGGTCATTCATGGCTGGGATGCAAATGAAAGCAAATGAATAAGCATGGTTTAATGAATTTGTTTTTAATCCCATTTTGTATCTTAAACTGTGTGGCATTGGTCTATGCATCAATGTAACGGTATACAAATGTTTTACAACCATAAATAAGGTCACCCACATTAAGACATGCATTCAGCTGAATGAAAAGTGTTATAGAGGCCAAAGGGTGAATTTGTAGTGAATGTGTGTTTTTATGTTTTAAGTTTTCCTTTGGCAGGCAGAGAAAGGTATTTACTTATGTACAACTTTCATGCTTTTGCTGTAATGATATGCAATATAGTTAGAAGCTTTGATATGTTGTTTTGCAATGACAAAATGGAATGATTAAAGGTAAGATGGATAGAGGTTCTAATATAATATTAAAATTGAAAATGGAAAAGAGTCCTTGGTCATTGTAGGTTACTGAAGGAATAAATTATTTGTATATCAAAGAAACATTAAATTTGGGAAGAAAACTGGAA
Organism: Monodelphis domestica; assembly: GCF_027887165.1. NCBI lineage: Eukaryota > Metazoa > Chordata > Mammalia > Didelphimorphia > Didelphidae > Monodelphis > Monodelphis domestica. The sequence goes on along the minus strand of NC_077227.1, from coordinate 648,868,213 downwards.
AACAATAGTATTCAAAGCCATATATCTTTTAAAAAATTAATCAATTACCCACTCTACTTTCTTTAAACCAATAAGAAAGTGTTATAAAAGAAGGAATGACAAACATTTTCAAGGGTCACAGACCTTTTATTTTTCTTGCACTAAATTACTTTAGAAAACCAATGCCTCAAACTAATAATTTAGATACATTAAAAAAATAAAACTTATTAAGGAATTCCCTATGGGATATAAATCCAGGTTTGGAGGTTTTTTTCTCCTCAAGAGTTGAATTGCACTAGAAACTTATGCAACATGTATGTACTAAGCAAGTACACATATGTATATATGCATTAGTGATCATGCATATAAATTTCAGTGCCAGATTAAAAAAAAATGCTCCAGCTCCTTGTATTAGAGGAAGACAGCACTTTGCAAAGTATGAAAATTAGTGCAGTCCAAGGAAAAAGGTTAGTGAAAAATTAGTAATGGAAGCCAGTATAGCCATTTGAAAGAAGCTGAACTGTCATAAAGTCTTACACATGGAGCGACGGTAGCAGGCCTTCATTTTGTCTTTATCCTTCGGTCTGTTCCTCAAAAAGGGCAGTCTTTTCAGTGCAACCACTTTAATGTCAGAGCATGAGGAAAAACAGAAACAGGGAAATGAAAGAAAAAAAGGAAGAAGAACAGATGGAAGTTAAATGTTGAAACTAAGGACAGGAATGAATATGTTTGAGTTTCAGCTATGTATACTATTCTATATCTATTATTCTCATGCTTTTGAATGATAATGATCATGAAATCTGTATCATGAATTCTAAATATACTTGGATAGCACTGAAGACAATGGTGAGGAATATAAGCTTGGAGAGTTTGGTTATTCCTATAACACAGGAATTGCTTAGAATTATATATGATAGAAATTTTCCTAAAAAGTAGACAACCTACATCTGTAATGAAACATGGTATTACTTAGTAACATCTGAAACCTCATTACCTTTTATTTTTCCTTCACATTAAAGCTTCATACAGAAAGCCTTATTTTGAGGAAGAGGGACAAAAAATTATAGTGTTATCAAAAGCAAGCTGTATATATTTTGTATATATCAATTTTAATTGTGGAGTTGGGGAAAATTTAAAAGAACTTCTTGAAAACATGTATGATTCCCTAAAGCCATTATGTAGAGAAGAGGAATTAATTTCTCAGATCAAACTAAATTTGAGGATAGTATTTCTCAGCATTAGCACCTTGATAGTATATATTGTTCTCCTCTAGAAGAACCTTTATCATGGAGAAACAATAATATCCCAATTCATAAAGTAGGAATTAGATAAAGGAAAAGAGAAAGGAAAGTATTCTGATAGGTGCACTGTATTAGCATTAAGCTGTGGTAAAAATCAAAGGGAATAGATATGACATATGCAAGCAAGCACAAGAGAAAACTTTGCTCATGAATTTTTAAATCTCCATAATAATTTTTATAAAAGCCCTAATCTTCTGATTTAGAATAGACCAACTGATCAATTCTAAAACAGAAGAGGACTAGGCCAAGGGCGGGGGGAAGAGGGTCAAGTGACTTGCCCAGCATCACACAGCTAGGAAGTGTCTAAGGTCAAATTCAAACCTAGGACTTCCTGTCTCTAGGCCTGGCTCTCAATTCTCTGCATTGCCCCCATAATAATTTTTAAAAGATCTTTCAGAAAGTATAAGATCTCACTTTGCAGTAACATTTTATGGCTAAAAGAAAAAATTATTAAGGTAGAGGATTAGCTAGAGCACTGTAATTTATGCTTAGAGACATAGATTATTAAAATTTTTGGAATGTTATACCAAAATATTATATTTCACTGGTATATAAGATTGTTCAATTTAAGCACTTAGGCATTTTTAAATTTTAAAATTGTACATTATACTTTCTTCTAAAATAATGCCTTCTCTTTTGGCCATTATCACCATGTAAAATTAACACTTTTGACTAAGAACTTGTGACTATAATGGAGTTAAAGATGAAAGTAAATTGTGAAATTTATTACTTACTGATAAGTTAGAAAGTAGGCACAATCATGATATAGGCAGAGAATGTATTTGAACTATTTTTTTTCTAGTTTGAAAAACATAGAAATTTTCAATGACTAAAAGGAAAAGAACTAAAAGCAATGTGAAAATGGATATTGGCCCAAAACAAATTTGAATGGTGATAGCATGCATGTGTTGTATTATCTAAAGCATATTTTTTTCAATTGTTTGATGGCCACATTAACAAAAATAATAAAAACAAATGCTAAAACATTTCTGAATTTAACAGAAAGGGAAGAATGTGACCCTTTTACTAAGAGATGCTAATAAATACACAATGGCCATTTTCTATTGTGTGGAACTGTGGTCATATTACTGGAAAAAATATGTTCTAATTTTTTATGTGTTCATTTTTTTTAGGTCCTAAATTTTAATCACAGAAAGAGAGTTAAAGCACTTCCTTTTGATCCTCATGCTAAAAAAAATTAGCAGAGATAATAACTCAATTTCAATTAAAAAATATTTGGGTCTGAAACAGACTACATCACCTTTTCTGTGGTCAAACTGTGTCCCCTCTTTATGCATATGCATGTTTTGCTCTTATTGTAATATAGGAAAATTCAATAATATGATGATATTAAGTTTGTATCCCAACATTTAAGTTCTATTATAATATTTTAAAACTAGAGAAACCATGTGGAGTTTAAATGTAAACACAGCTAATATCATGCCACAAAAGTAGTCTACCTAGATTAATAAAAGCAAATATTATTACATAAATTAACAGTCACAATTTTGATACCAGAGGGAAAGAAAGCTATGAATGAAAAGAGAAAAAACTTAAGGGGAAAGCAAAAAAAAAAAAAGGATAGATATTTAAGGAGTGTTTGTGTTAAAGGAAATTAGTGTGAAGAATATTTTTTCTTGCTACCTGGTGCATGAATAGTCAATTCTCTTCTTTAACTATATTTTAGAATTATTTTTATACTTACAATCAGGAACATGATATATTGGATGTTTCTCTTATATGCCTGAAAGATATTTATGTGAGTCAACATTTCTAATGTAAATTAAAACTTTTAAAGCACTCACTGCTGCTTTTCTTGGTCCCCAAGGTTTGCCCATCTTCTAGAGAATTTGAACCCACTGATGAACTATCTTGGCTGTCTTGATGGGGAAGCTGAAGAAATCCTTCACTGGATTCTGAACGGGTGGGTGTTAATGTTAAAGACTTCATACGTTCCCGATTGACATCTTTCTTAGACTTTATAAGCTTCCTCATTTTTAAGGTTATCCAGTTGCCTCTCCTAACAGAACAATTGTCAGTGAGAAAATAACATTAAAATTAAAATTGAAATATTTTAGTCTTCTATAAAATTATAAAACTTTAAAAAATTCCATAGGTACTATTATTCTATAGGTGCTAATATACATAAAATGAATGGTAATACCTTCTAGGAGGTGATGGGTCATAAAATTTGTACTGATCCATAATCTTTTCTTCTAATTTCTCCTTTTGTCGTCTTAATTCATTTAATTTATCACTAAATGAGAGGAAAATAGATTTTAGATACAAGATTAAATTGTTTTTTAGAAATCTGATCTAAACTCCCTAGAAAAATCAAGTAGGGTGGCTAACAACATAGTGGCTTTAAGTAGTATCTAAGTTATTCTTTCTAGGTTTCTCTTTTAAATTTATAACATACATTCTGCAATAAAGTGAACAACAGTATTGACAGACGCACCTAAATTAAATTCAAGATTTCCTCTATCCCTTTAGGAGACATGTTCTGCCAACCTATCACATGTTACACGGTAAAGGAAGTATTACAAGTCTTTAGAATGAAGTATTTATGTTTTCTGTATCCATTGTACTGCCATGCCTTTTTTAAAAAAGGACCTATGATCTCATTGTTATGTCAAATGAGAGAGCAATTTATAAACTTTAAAGCTCCATATAAATTCTGATTATTATAATTATTATTACTATCAGGAACTTCCAATGAGGAAACTTCTACCAATGCAAATCATAACAACCACTCTGCAACTTAAAGCCTTAGAAAGTTAGCCAGAAGCACTGAGAGGTTAAAAATGACCTGCCCAGAGTCACAAATCCAGGATACACCAAAGGCAGGCCTTACACTAAGGTTTTGGTGCCTTTGAAGCTGGCTCTGTGCACTATGTATTTTAAGTTAGAAGATGACTGACTGATGTATTTGGCAATGGTATCATAGTGATCTTTAATCTTACATAAGAAAGAAATTTAATAGCAAGATTTTACTTTCTGTATTTGAATGTATTTGAAGATACAATGTAAGATTAGCAGAGACATTTATTAAAAATCATGTAACAGAAATTCTTTTCTTAAAAGTAAAAATACCAAATGTGATATGTTCTTGAAAGTGTATTTATTAAAAAATTCAATCTACAAATATTACTTGAAGACCTACAATGAACAAGACTAGGTATTCTAGGACACACAGTATCCTGACCTCAAATGGCTAATATTTTCCACCTACTGGGGGGGGAATGATACAGATATACAAGGTTCATAAAGGATAACAATATTATGCCCCCAAAGTTAAAAAGTACTAAAGGAGTTTCCCTTCAGAAAAGGGAGGAATCATTCTAGTTGGAGAAATCCAGAGAAGACCTGATAGAAGAGATGACAATCTAGTTGAAGGATAGCATTTTGAAAGACAGACTGACAGTATGGAAAATGATCACATAGATGGAAAAAATAACATGATATAGGAAAATGAAGGCTATCTTAAGGGAATGGTGAAAAAACCAAGTTTAGCTGGAATATACTCTGTATCTATGAGAGTATGAGAGACACAATGTGGATATGTCAATACGTCTAAAACTGAATTCATTATTCTCCCCACCTCCAAACACTTTACCTTCACACCTCACCAATCTTTAATATTTCTTTGTTTACTGGTGGCTTCCCTACAGCCTATAAGCATACCCATGTCTCCCTCATTTATAAAAAACTTTCTCCTGTTCAGTCGATCCCCATTGCTTATCTCCTTATCTTTTTCCCCTCTTCCCTCTGATGGGCAAGTTCCTAGAGAAGGCCATCTATACCCAAAATCCTTCTTTTCCTTGCCCTCTCTTCTTTACCCTATATCAGTGATGGCAAACCTTTTAGAGATAAGAGTGCCTGGTTCCGCCTCTACCCCCCCCCCCAACCAAGTGCTATAACCCCCCTCTCCCCCCATGCTGGGTATGCCATCTTTCCCTCCTTATCCCACATAGGGGAGGGAGAAAGCACATACACAATATTTATTGATTTGACTCAACATAGTGAATAGAAAGCTCACTTCAGTCATGAATACCACAGTTAAAGTATTGCTTCTGGTACACTAGAACCATGGTGCTGAATCTATGGCATGCTTTCTAGAGGGGTCATTCTTCTCTCTCTGTGGGCATGCATGCTGTCACCCAGCACAGAGTTCACCAGAGTTCGTTACTAGAAAGCCAGAGGGATACAGAGTCCAGCTACTCCCCTCCCCCTCTCCAGGCATGCCTCAGGACATTTCTCTAAAAGGTTCACCATCACTGCACTAGGAAGTCACTTAACTTCTCTGTACCACAGTTAGCTCTGTATTATAATAACAACTCTCAATCTGTTACCTCATCAGGATTTCTCCATCCTAATGAAATTAGAAGTAGATGTTAAGGCTGAAAAGAAAAGACATCCTGGGCCAGATCTTGGAGGGTCTTAAATAATGGACTATAATTGGGGATGCTTATTAAATAATGGGAAGTCATTTAAGGAAGTTACATGACAAATGAAGTAGAGTATTTTGGACATAGTATAAAAGATGCTTGGATAAGAGAAACTAGTTAGTAGGCAACAGGATAAGTCTAGATAAGTGGAAGTGGAAATGGGAAAGTGAGATAGATAAGACACACACTGTTGGGGAAGAATCAATATGATTCAATAATTCTTTGTATATAGGAACAAGGAAGAAGGTAGAATAAAAAAAAACTGAGGTTTCAAACTGATAAAAGAAAGGCAATGCCAATTACTGAAATAAGAAAATGCATTAGGAAGCTATTTGGGGAAAAGGGTAGAGATTGGAGCAAAGGAGAAATGAAAGGTGACTATGATTTTAGAAATGATAAATTTTATATGTTAAATAAATTGTTTTTGAGGCATAAATGCCTACTAGGTGAAGGAAATATAAGAATGGAGCCTAGGACAAAGTGTGAGGATAAAAATACAGATATGAGAACTGTTCATATAAAAGTGAGAGATGGGAGCTGTGGCAGTGGATTACTCATATATTACAGATGGAAAAAGAGAATAAGAAATGAGGAGAAAATTCTGGGAAATGTCTCTATCTAAGGTGGGAGAAAAGGTACCAAGGAATGAAAAGGAGGAAGAGTTGTTTGGATGATGCAGGACAATCGGAATAGCAGGTGATTATAGAAGCTAACCATATTAAATGAGACACATAGAGGTCAAAGAAGATCAGGAAGGAGAAAAGATCACTGGATTCATTAATTAGTGTTATTGCTAATCTTTGAGAAAGTATACAATATAAAATAGCTCACAATTATTTGGTACCTACATGTACTGTCTTTGTTCAACATGAAAAAGATCCTTGCTTTCCATATTCTGTTCCAATAATGTTTTATTTTGGAGCATTAATGTCTGAATTTGATCTAGTAGATGTCTGTTTTCTTCTTCTAAGTTTCCTTTAAGTTGGCTAAGTAACTGATAAAGAAAATGAAATTTTAAGAGAAATAAATATTCACATTATAAGTTAGAATAGAAATAAACAGTTAAATGTAGAAAATATTTTCAGAATGTTTCTTAGGACTGCGGATAGTTTAACAATTAAATGGCTTCATTCTGAACAAAAGAATTATCATTTTAATTGATGTTAATATGTAATTGTGTATCTATGTTTAGAAAAATGTATCAGGTATACAAAATAGCAAAAATATTGACAGTTAAATTCATAATCTTAAGTCTTAATCACATAATCTAATCTTAATCACATAATCACTCATGTGATTTCCTGTTTTAAATTACTATATCATTTTTCTTAATACTACTACATTCTACTTTCAGAGATAATATATTTTATGAAGACTGTTTATCACAAACATAAGATTATAGTTTTTTGACTAGATATTGCTTGACATGGTTTTCTCCACAAAGGAAGGAAAAGAGAGGCTTCTCCAGTTGTGAAAGCTTTGCTAAAATTACTACCAGGTGCAATTTAAAAATTTCTCCGTAAATATTCTTTTTAACTCTTTAAAGCTTTGGTTTTATTTTCAAATGTTTTTGAGCAAATGTATTGTTCAAATGACCTTTATAACCCTTGTATTGGTCATATTCACCTATTGTATCATGAACATTCAATCTGCTCCTCTAGGCTAAACATGAGCAAAGAAAATGAAATTAATACAATCACAAAATCAAATAACCCTGCAAAGATTATCCCAACAAGAAAGATGAGAAAAGTCTACCTCATCCAAGAAAAAATACTATACAACATCCAAGGGCAAATTTTTACAGAAGACTGACGTCTATCCTGTTCAGGAACATGAATACATACATATTTGAAAACATTCATAGAGAGAACTATGTTAACAAAAAGTAACAATTCAAAACTGACACAGAAAGTATAACTCATTCACTAAAAGAATAATCAAAGAGAGTCAACACTTAAATATGTCCTTTTTTTGTCATGATCTGTGGTTTCCTTACCATAGGGAATTCTGAGTGAGGACATAATTTTTACCAATTTAGATTTGCAACTTGTAGTCTTGAGGGTTTTACCTGGAGCACTGACAAAGTCCAAAGCTAGCACCAGAGTGATCCCAGACTGTGATAATCTATTCAATTGCCTTTCTACTATGGCTAATGTGTAAAGTACTGGGTGCTACCTACTATCGTATTAACTAAATTTACAGGCATAAAAATCCAATTTGATAATGTATTTAGCATCTACTACTACATACAAGGTACTGTGGTAGGTGCTAAGAATAGAAATAGTTCTTACCTGCCCCCAAGGATCTTATTTTCTACTGGAGGAAGGAGGAGAAATTAAAAATGGATCATGGATTTATGAAGGGAACTTAAAGGCCCTCTAAATTCAGGCCTTCAGATGCAGAAGCTGAGGCCTAGAGAAGTTAAATGAGTTGCCCAAAGTTGTATGAGTAATATACACAATAAAGAAGAGGATAACGTAATGAGAATATTATTAAACAATCCTGGATAAATGACTACTAAAATAATTTATGCCTATACAAAAATGCAAGCAACTGGTCTTGAGTAGCAATTTTGTAAAAAAAGCTTCAGAGGGTAAGGTCTCTCTCTCATTTCAGATCATGAAGTTTCAGTTTCATCTTTTTGCTTCTTAAACACTTAATCTTTAAATTCTGAACTTAAATACCAAAAAGGATATTTCCATACAGATAAAAGAGGATTCTATATAAGAAAAAGTGAAAAGAATAAGCATTTATATGCCTTCTTATGTGACCAAGGAACTATGGTTTCTAAAAATATTACTTCATTTAATTCTCACAACAACCATGTGAGATAGATACTATTATTAGCCCCATTTTACAACTGAGGAAACAGGCAAACAGAGGAGTACTTTGTCCGGGATCACACAACTACTAAGTGTCTAGGTCAGATGAACTTGGGTCTTCTTGACTCTAGGCCCACCACTCTATTTACTGTATTAGCAGCTGATTCCAACATAAAACCATGCACATCCATTTCATACTGCTTGCTTTTTTCTTTATAAGTATATGGCAAAGTCTACATTTTGTTTTTAAAACAGGTTTGTTTGACTGTTTCCTTCTGAAATTTCTTTCCTGCATTTAAAAAATGTTTGAAGAGACCAGTTTTTGTCATTAGTATTGCTAACATCCCCATTTCTATAAAAAGTCTTCCCAAATTAAAAAAAATAGAAAGGGGGAGGGAAATCCTTGTAACAATTAAGCTTAGTAAAAATGCCATACCTATGTTAAAAAAAAAAACCACGTCATTTTCTATACAATAGATAGGCAATATCGTCTATCATCATAGTTCCTTGGGATACATAGTTGGTAAATGTTAAGATTCTCTCAGAATTATTTTTCTTGATAATATTGCTGTCCTTGAATGAATTTTTCTGTATTCTGCTTACTTTACTCTGCATCAGGATATATTACCCAGGATTCTTTGAGATCATTTTTTTGAGTATGAGAATATACCTTTACAGTCATGTAACCACAATTTGCTCAGTCATTCCCTAATTGTTTAAGAGGCGATGTATGGCAACCCTTAGGTTATAATTATTTTTTATTAAAATTTTTATCTTTCCTTCAAGCTTTCCTTGAAGCTATTTTTTCCCCAGAAACATATCTTCTTTTAAAGAGCCTAATCCTTAATGGTTTCCTTTTTTTTTGAATTTAATGTATTTCTCTACTGTTTGTTTGTTCAACATTCCTTTTTATCTTTTTAAAGTGAGATTCATTTAATGCCTGCTCCCTAATCCTTCTTCCATGGATATATAGTCTCTTTTTCAGAACCTAATTTTGAGAAAATGTAATTCCACAACCTCCTTCTTCCCACCTATACTAGCATGTCTTCATTTTAACTTCCCTTCTCTTTCCACTCTTAGAACACTCATAAGAGAATCAATTCATCACCAGGTCTCCTGTTTTTCTTATTTAACTCCTTCGATACCCTTTGTAGACATTAAATTTCTAAAGGGATAATTGTTTCTTCTTTTCCTATTAGAATGGCACTATTATGTCATCATTAATTCCCTTCTAATTTCTCAAATAAATTTATCTACCTCGGTTTTTCTGGCCTTTAGGTGTTTGCCTTTGAAAATTCAATTCTAGTTTTTCATTAGAAATGTTTTAAAGTTCTCTATTCCATAAAAAATCTTTTTTATCCCAAAGAGATAATAAGGAAAAAGACACGTACAAAAATATTCATAGCTGCACTCTTTGTGGTGGCAAAAAATTGGAAAATGAGGGGATGCCCTTCAATTGGGGAATGGCTGAACAAATTGTGGTATATGTTGATGATGGAATACTATTGTGCTCAAAGGAATAAATAAAGTGGAGGAATTCCATGGGGACTGGAATAACCTCTAGAAATTGATGCAGAGTGAGAGGAACAGAACCAGGAAAACATTGTACACAGAGACTGATACACTGTGGTACAATCGAATGTAATGGACTTCTCCACTAATGGCAATGCAGTGATCCTGAACAACTTGGAGGGATTTTCAAGAAAAACCACTATTCACATTCAGAGAAAACACTGTGGGAGTAAAAACAGGGAAGAAAAACAACTGCTTGAATACATGGGTCAAAGGGATGTGGTTGAGGATGTAGACTCTAAATGAGCATCCTAGTGCAAACATCAACATGGAAATAGGTTCTGATCAATGACACAAGTAATACCCAATGAAATTGTATGCCGACTGCAGGAAGAGTGGGTGGAGGGGAGGGAGGAAAATAAAGTGATTATAGTAACAAAAAAAAAATAAATAAAATAAAAATCTTTTTTATACTGTAGCTTAGTATTCAGTTTTGCTGGATTCTTGGTTGTAAGTCGGTATCTTTTGCCTTTTTTGGAATATTGTATTCTAAGCTCTGATTTATAGTAGAAGCTGCCAACTATTGTATGAATCCTGGTACCTGAATTCCTTTCAGCATGCTTACAATCCCTTTTTCTTTCCTGTGAGAGCTCTGATAATTGGTTATGGGCACTCCTCACACATTTACTTTTGGGGTTTCCTTCTGTAGGTGATCAGTGGGCTCTACTTGGAACCTTTTCATTAATGATTTCTGGATGTGCAATATCCAGGAAGTTAAAAAACAAACAAACATAGTTTTCAGAAAGTCTTGTGATTTTAAAATTCTCCTTAACTGAATTTCTTGGTCATTTTTGATAAAAAGTATTTTTATTTTCTTCTATTTTTCCCACCTTTTGATTTAGTTCTATCTTTTACTATCTCAAGGAATCAATGATTTGATTGGTTGATTCTAATTTTCAGGTTATTTCAATTTAAGGTTTACTAATTTTTCTTCTATTTTCTCCTTCCAATTCTTTTCTCCAGAATTTTAATTTCAATTTTTAGCTTCTTCATTACTTCTGAGATTCATGTAGGTCTTGTGGAAACTTTATTTTTTCCTTTGAGTCACTATTTACCTAAAGTTTGTAACTTCAGGTGGCTCTCTAGAGCTATACTAATTTTCTTTATTTTGGCTGATATTTTTTTTTATTTACCTATCTCTCCAGCTTTAGATCCCAAACTCAGGCCAGATTCACCCCTTGCTGAACTTCTTCTGGGTGAGCTGTGGGTTCTTGCTTGGTTTTCAACTGAATTCCTACACTGACTTTCACTACCCAGATCTCAGTCCTTGTTCTGTGAGATTCAGAGACTATATCTTTAGGGCACTCTCAGACATCTTGGGAAAGAGTATTAAGAACTTCTTAGGCCCTTGACTTGGATGTTTGAATGTTTTCTTGTTGCACTGGTTCCTGATTTCCATAGGCTCCAAAGTTTCCCTCCCTATTCTTTCCTTGCTCTTGTGGGGCTTTCTTCTTTAGATAACAAGATACAAAGTGTAAATCCACTGGTTTCTATCTATGCCACAAGCAGTTCTATTTAAAGGTTCATTGATTGCTAGTTTCAAAAAGCTGTCTACATGTTGAGAAACTAGGCTTTTGTGTATATCCTAAGTCAATGATGGTGAACCTTTTGGAGAAGGAGTGCTGTGCCTCCCTGCCTCCAACTTACTCTAGACAGTGAAGGGAAGAAGCACTCCCATTGGGCTGCTGGGCAAAGGAGTGGGTAAAGTGAACAGTCTTCAGGTGCAGTGGAGAAAGGGAAGGGAGCAGCTTGGTCCTGAGTCCTCTGGCTTTCTAGTAACTAACACTAGTCTGTGATAGTGAACCTATGGCACATGTAGGACCCTGGCCTTGCCAGCTGGGAGGCTGGTCCCACTCCCAAATGCAGGAGGTGGGGCATTCTAGCCTCTCTCCACTGTTGTAGGGGCTGAGTACTCCAGGTCCAAAGTGCCCAGCAAAAGCAGACACTACCCTACCCTACCTATCACCCTTCAAAAGGTACAAAATCCTTTTAGTCTTTGTGGACCCTTACAGTTTGAACAGAAGCTTTTCCTCTGTAGAACAAGTAACAATTTTGCTTTTGTAAGCAAAGAATTGATTGGATCCAGGCCCTCCACATTGCACTGACCCTAATTAAAATAACCCTCTGAGCAAATCTAGGACTGAGCCCCATTCACTAAACCCTAAGGGGATATGCTAATGCTTCAAAGGAAGATAGAGAGAAAATCACATACCCAGCCCAAATTGAACCAGCTAACACTTCAATGGGAGGGTCCCCATTAAGCCACCCTCCTATCTATCCCCACCACTGTAAAACTGGAAGGGCAGACTACATGGACTCCAGCCTCTTCTCTTGCATTAAACCCTTTATCCCTCCAGAAACAGGTGGCAGAAGAGGTGGGGCCACCTATTCATGTGAGTGGTGGAAGACACTTTGGAAAAAGTAGTCCCTTCCCCCCCTCTCTGTTACCTTAATCCCTCTAAACTACCTCAGACTGTTGGGTATTCAAGAAACACCCACAAAGTAGAAGAAAATCCTATCCCCTAGCTAGGCCAATGACTCATTGCCTCAAAGGCCTACCAAATGCCTGAGGCTTCCAGGAAATCTGTATCCATCCCAGTTCTTTCACCAGCACTTTCCTAATGGGAAGAGTTGTTTCTTTTCTACTCTTGAGCTGATGAAGCAATGACATTACAATATGGTAGTAACAAGAGGGTTCCTTAATCCAAAGAAATATAAGCTCCTCAGGTTGTCTCTCGAGACAGTTCAGAACATCCTAGCCAGTCCTCTTAATTACCAGGATTTTGTTTTATGGAATCACCATTCAATCTATGCTTACAACAAAGCGGAGTTCAAACTAAGACTGAGGTTCTCTGGAGGATGCAGATAAGCCTAGCCAGTTTTAATTCAACAGAAATCTGCATTGTCTAATTAGTCCTCAGCCAATCAAGTGTATTCTCCCAGCAAAGCAGATGCAAAGTCCATCTTTTCCACCTCTGTTTCTCTAACATTATAGAGTATTGTAAAAAATCAATAAAGTATCTGAGAGGTTTTATTGCAAGTTGTAGATAGTGCTGGAGGACAATAGTTCAAACAAAGTTATCTCCAGGAAGGGAATGACAATATATTCCTCTAATTGTACATATCTATAACATTGGTGGTCATGCCCCTGCAAGCAGTCAGGGGGTGGGACATGCATGGGGGGGCAGGGAATTCCTCATCACTGATGTAGGTCATAATTATTCAGAGGCTGATTATTTTAGATCTTTATTTTCCTTTTCTACCATCACTATGTGTTTTGTTTACTAATACCTCCACCAAAGTATTACTGGAAAAAATTTAAGAGATGAAATCTATCTAATTATTGACTTCTTGGAAAACCTAAGGCTGAAAAAGGTATGAATGGTGAAAGAGATTGAAATCAATAGTAAAAGTAGACTTCAATGTTATTTTCAAAAGTCTCTGTTCCTCATTAATATAGATAAATTGTTAGTAGATATCAAAATAGAACCAACTTCTTACTAACATATTCCAATTTCCTATGGCTCAAGGCTCCAATTGTAACCTTGGCAAATCAATTTTTAGTGATGTCATATGCCCCCAAAAGTACACAGCACTTCTGAACCAATAAAAAACAAAGTTGTAGGAGCTCACCTCACACTGATTATTCAGTTTAGTAGATGTAATGTCCAGCTGTTGGTACTGTTCCTTTAGCTTTGAAAATTCAGCTTCTAATCTTGTCTGTTCCAATTTAGAATTATTTAACTGGCTCTTTAAATTCTTGTGGTCAGTTTGTAAAACTTCAGTCTCTCTCAGCAGCTGATTATATGTGTGACTCAACCTTTAATTAGAAAATTGGTACAGAGAGGTAAGATTTTCATATAGGTTAATATTTTCTTTTTAACTTAGAAGGCTATGTTAATGTTTTGACTCACTAAATTGGGCATAATGATATTGAGGATAGCAAATTTTTCTTGAATTACATTTTTTAAACTCCTAAACTTAAAAACAAAGACAGATTAAAAGGAAACACAACTTATAGGTAAGGTATAGGTAGTTCTATTTACTTGGTATAAAGTACAACATAGAAAATACATAATTCAATTTTTATTTCATATAAAATTAAAAAATTTTAACATTCAGTGCAAAACAGATTGAATAAAGAAATTATATCTGTTCATATCTTATCATTGAATACTAGGATAGGTGGCTTATTCCTTAATTCCAGATTTAAGGATATATAGGGAAGACAATTATAAAGTAAGGAAACTATTTGCAAAATTAAATTCACATACATTTATTTAAGCGCCTATTCTGTGAATGAATACATTATTCCTTAAATATCTAAAGATTCTCAGTCTAGAACTGGGATTATCATGGATGGCACTGTGACAAGCAAATTTTATTTAGAATTAGTCATTACCTATCATTTTCACCTCGAAGTATTTTGTATTCCATAGCGACAGTTTCATGTTTCTTATTTTCTTGCATCATTTTCTCTTGCTCAACTTTGAGCATTTTTTCCAATTCTTCTAATTGTCCTTTCTGTTTCAGTAACTGGTTATAACTGGGGAGGGGGGGAAATAATTACTGATTTCATTGAAGAGAATGACAATGAAGAAACAACATATCAAAATCTATGGGGTGCAGCCAAAGCAGTACTCAGGGGAAAATTTATATCTCTGAGAGTATATATATTAACAAATCAGAGAGGGAAGAGGTCAATGAATTGGCTATGCAACTTAAAAAACTAGAAAGAGAACAAATTAAAAATTCCCAGATAAAAACTAAATTGGAAATCCTAAAAATCAAAGGAGAAATTAATAAAATTGAAATTGAAAACGTATCACTAAATAAGACTAGAAGCTGGTACTGTGAAAAAAACAAAGTACTGGTTAGTCTAATTTTTAAAAAAGAAGAAGAAAATCAAATTAATAGGAACAAAGATGAAAAGGGTGACTTCATCTCTAATAAACAGGAAATGAAGGCAATTATTAAGAGCTATTTTGCCTAATTATATGGCAATAAATATGCCAATCTAGGTGAAATGGGTGAATATTTACAAAAAATATAAACTGCTTAGATTAACAAAAGAGGAAAAAGAATACTTAGACAATCCCATCTCAGAAAGAGAAATTGAACAAGCCATCAAGGAAGGAACTACCTAGAAAAAATCCACAGGGTCAGATGGATTTACAAGAGAATTCTATAAAATATTTAAAGAACAACTAATCCCAATATTATACAAATTATTTAACAAAATAAGTAAATACGGAGTTTTACCAAATTCCTTTTATGACACAGATATGGTACTGATTCCAAAGCCAGGCAGACCAAAAAGAGAAAAAGAAAACTACAAACCAATCTCCTTAGTGAACATAGATGCAAAAGTCTTAAATAAAATACTAACAAAAAGACTACAGCAAGTTATCACAAGGATTATTCACTATGACCAAGTGGAATTTATACCAGGAATGCAAGGATGATTTAACATTAGGAAAACCATTCACATAATTGACCATATCAATAACTACCCAACAGAAATCAAACGATTATCTTAATAGACACAGAAAAAGCCTTTGATGAAATACAATAACCATTCCTATTGAAAACACTACAAAATATAGGAATAGATGGGCCTTTCCTAAAAATAACAAATAGTATATATTTAAAACCATCAGCAAGCATCATCTGCAATGGGGTCAAGTTAGAAGCCTTCCAAATAAGATCAGGAGTGAAGCAAGGATGCCCGTTACCATCTCTATTATTTAATACTGTACTAGAAATGCTAGCAGTAGCAATTAGAAAAGAAAAAGAAATAGAAGGTATTAAAATAGGCAATGAGGAGACTAAATTATCACGCTTTTCAGATGATATGATGATCTACATAAAGAATCCTAGAGAATAAACTAAAAATCTAGTAGAAATAATCAACAACTTTAGCAAAGTTGCAGGATACAAAATAAATCCATATAAATCATCAGCATTTCTATATATTTCCAACACAACTCAGCAACAAGAATTGGGAAAAACTCCACTTAAAATCACCCTAGACAGTATAAAACATTTAGGAATCTATTTCCCAAGACAAACACAGGAATTAAACACCGGAATTATAGGAACACAACTACAAAACACTTTCCATACAATTAAAACTAGAAACATTAATTGCTCATGGGTAGGATGAGCTTATATAATAAAAATTATAATCTTAATCAAATTAACTTAATTATTCAGTGGATACCTATCGAACTACCAGGAAACTTTTTTATAGAATTAGAAATTATAACAAAGTTCATTTGGAAGAACAAAAGATCAAGAATATCAAGGGAACTAATTGAAAAAATGTGAAGGAGGGTGGCCTAGCAGTACAAGATCTTAAACTGTACTATAAAGCATTGATCATCAAAATGATATGGTGCCTGGGATAAATGACCTCAGCAAGATAGTGTTTGATAAATCCAAAGATCCCAGTTTTTGGGACAAAAATTTCTGGGAAAATTGGAAAACAGTATGGGAGAGATTAGAATTAGATCAACATCTCACACCCTATACCAAGATAAGTTCATAATGGATAAATGACTTAAATATAAAGAGGGAAATGACAAGTAAATTAGGTGAATATAGAATAATTTACCTGTCAAATCTAGGGGAAATGAAAGAATATAAGACCAAGCAAGAGATAGAGAATATTACAAAATGTAAAATGAACAATTTTGATTATAGTAAATTAGATAGTGTTTGTATAAATAAAACCAATGCAAACAAAATTAGAAGGGAAGCAACAAATTAGGGGAAAATATTTAAAACAAAAACCTCTGACAAAGGTCTAATTTCTCAAATTTGACAAGGAGTTAAGTCAATTGTACAAAAAAATCAAGCCATTACCCATTTGATAAATGGTCAAGGGACATGAATAGGCAGTTTTCAGATGAAGAAATCAAAACTATCAACAAGCACTTGAAAAAGTTTTCTAAATCTCTCATAATTAGAGGAATGGAAATCAAAACAACTCTTGAGTTACCACCTCACATGTAGCAGATTGGTCAATATGACAGTAAAAAAAAATAATAAATGTTGGAGGGGATATGGCAAAATTGGGACACTACTGCATTGCTGGTTGAGTTGTGAATTGATCCAACCATTCTGGATGGCAATTTGGAAATATTCCCAAAGGGCTTTAAAAAATGCTTGCCCTTTGATTAAGCCATACTACTGCTGAGTTTGTACCCCAAGGAGATAATAAGGATAAAGTTGTACAAAAATATTCATAGCCATGTTCTTTGTAGTGGCAATAAAATGGAAATGAGGAGGTATCCATTGATTGGAGAATGGCTGAACAAATTCTGGTATCTGATGGTGATGGAATACTATTTATTGTGCTGAAAGGACATCCAGGAATTGATGTAGAGTGAAAGGAGCAGAACATTATAGACAGAGACTGATACACTGTGGCACAATCAAATGTAATAGACTTTTCTACCAGGAAATTACCAAGTACCAGGACAATACTGAAGGACTTATAAGGGGGGTATTATAAAGATTTAACTTAAAATGTCCCCTATTTTTAAAAAAAGCATAACTAGAAAACATACAGTAGAATTGGGAAAAAGGATCTGTATCAAATATCACTGACAAAGAATTGATATGCAAAAACAAAGCTAAAATACATGAAGTTTTTGTTAAAAATCTCATGAAATATGAATTAAAATAAGTGAAGTTTAACTTCACAAAATGCAAACTGAAAAAGATAATAAAAAGTGAGACAAGTCATTTTTAGAATAGTTGGGAAGTCAAGAAAAACTCATACAAAATTAATAGAACTGTGAACTGATAAAAAGTGTATGTGGGGGTTGAGTCAAGATGGTGGCTTAGAAGCAGCAACAGTTCAGACCTCTGAAAACCCTTCCTTACCGATCACAAACTGAATGCTCCTAGGGGACTGAAATTCAAACTTAACAATAGGACAGAGGCAGGGAACCCTCTTTCTGGACTCAAATCAAAAGGTACGCCCCCCAAAAGCCAGAATCCGAGAACACTCGGGTCTAAGGGGAAGCCAGAGGGAAGGTCCCAGGACCCCTCCCCCCAACCCAGAGGGCTGAGCCCCCAGCAGCACTGGGAATTTTTGGGCGGGCAAAGGTGCTGGCTTGGAGGGTCTACCCTGTGAGCAGCAGGGTGCCGGGCTCGGAGCTTCCAGCGTGGAGGGGAGGAAGACAGGGAGAGACCGGGCCTGTGGCTGGGTCCTTCCATCTGGCTACAGTCTCACCTGGAGGTTGTTGCTTCAGGGCACATCCAGACCAATCCAGTTGAACATAATCCCATCAGGACTCCTCAGATCTCAGGCCTGGACCGCCCCCCCTCCCCCCAGAATGCAGGGCCTCTGGCAAGGACAGGAACCTCAGGGTGGGCAAAGGCACTGGGGAACCTTGAGACAACGGAGAAGCAGCTGGAGAGAACTGCAGAGAGCCTGGGTGGCCCAGCCTTCCAGGAGTCTTTGGCCTCAGAGCACATACAGCCCAAACCAGTTGAACTTAATCTGATCAAAAGCCTCCAGAGGACAGGGAAGCTAAGATTCCTCCCCTAGAGACTGTACCAAGAGATCTGACAAAGCTCCAAGAGGGGAGACTGACAGCCCAAAAACAAAAATAAAAATGAGAGGAGCAAGAGAACAGACAAATACGGGGAGCAAAGAAGGGGTAAACTCGAGCAAACCACAGAAAAAGAAGAAAGAAATTACAATAGACAACTTCTGCACAGGTAATGAGCAAAGAGTGAACGAAACAGAGGGGGAGGGATCAGCAAAGGAAAAATCAGAAATCCCAGAAAATTGGATACAGGCTTTGGAAGAACTCAAAATGCAATTCAAAACACAATTAAGAGAGGCTGAAGACAATTGGGAAAAGAACTTAAAAACTAAGATAAGTTATCTGGAAATAGAGGCACTTGAACTAAGACAAGAAAATAGTGTCTTGAAAGCCAAAATCAAACAGCTGGAAAATGTGGCAAAGGAGATGAAAGATGAGGCAAAGGAGATGAAAGATGAGGCAAAGAAGATGATCAAACCAAAAGGAAAAAGACGACCAAAAAATTAAGGATGAAATCCATTCTTTAAGAACCAGAATACAACAACTAGAATCAAGTGACCTCACAAGGCAGCAGGACACTATAAAACAAAACCAAAAGAATGAAATAATTGAGGAAAATATGAAGCATCTCATTCACAAAACAGAGGATTTAGAAAATCGTTCAAGGAGAGACAATTTAAGAATCATTGGTCTACCAGAAGACCATGACAAAAGAAAAAGCCTGGACATTGTATTACAGGAAATTATTAAAGAAAACTGCCCCGATGTCCTAGAACAAGAGGGAAAAGTGGAGATTGAAAGAATCCATAGATCACCTCCTGTACTTAATCCCAAACTGACAACACCCAGGAATGTTATAGCCAAATTCAAGAACTATCAGACCAAAGAAAAGATATTACAAGCTGCCAAGAAGAAGTCATTCAGATACCACGGAACCACAGTGAGGATAATGCAGGATCTGGCTGTATCGACACTGAAAAAAAGAAAGGCATGGAATATGATATTCCGGAAAGCAAGGGAACTAGGTCTACAACCAAGAATCAACTGCCCAGCAAAACTGATTATATTCTTACAGGGTAAAGTATGGTCATTCAACAAAATAGAAGAATTTCAAGAATTTGTAAAGAAAAGACCAGACCCACTTCCGGGTAATCATGGCTGCAATCTAGACGCGGCACGTTTCCTCTCCCCAGCACCGAACGAAATAGACTACATCAAAGGAGCATAAAATCACCTTTGGAGGAACAGAAGGACTCCCCAGTACCCCACAGAGGCAAAGGTACGTGGGGCTTGAACATTTCCACACTAAAACAAGAAGGAAAAGCTTGCACAGAAAAGTGAACTGAGCCGCCCTTCCCCCACCCCACCTCCCCCACTAAACCAGAGTGAGCTACCTGAGCGCTCACCGGGACAGCGAGTGAGTGGGGAGCGTCTCTGTCTGGGGGGGCACTCCAGGGTCCTTGGGATCTGGGGACTGCCAGGAAAAAACGTCTCAGGGCGCTTTCACTGGAGAAGCCAGCGGACTTCGGGCGGGCTGCGCTGAACAAGGCGCACGGATTATCTGGGCGGAGCTGAATACCTGGGCTCGGAGGCTGGGAAGAACTAGTCTGAAGCAACCTAAATTCACAGAAAAACCACTCTTATAACCCAGACCCCAGACCAAAAAGGAAAGGGAAATAAAACCACCAAAGGGATGGCTCACATGGCCCAAAATCAAGCCTCCAGGAAGAAAGGGAAAAAAGTGACTATTGAAAACTTTTATGGTGGAAGTACCCAAGGGAAAGAGGAGAATGAAGAGGAAATCCAAAAAAATTCAGAACACGCCTCCCAAAATGGAAACTATCAACAAGCTCTGGAAGATCTCAAACTGGAACTTATCCAAAAGATGGAAACCTTCTGGAAAGAAAAATGGGAGAAAGAGATCAGCTGTCTGACAGATAAGACTGCTCAATTGGAAAAAGAACTCGAAGCAGCCAATACAAGGGCAGACAAGGCTGAAAAGCAAATCCAGTCCCTAATGACCAGAATTAAGGACCTCGAAGAAAGTGAGATGATAAAACAGCAAGAATCAATAAAGCAAACCCAAACAATTAATGAATTGGAAGAAAACAGAAAATATCTCACTGAGAAGGTCACGGACCTGGAGAACAGAGGAAGACGAGAAAATCTCCGTATCATCGGTCTCCCAGAAAAACCAGAGGTAAACAACAAATTGGATTTTATTCTAGAGGAGATTATAAAAGAAAATTGCCCCCACGTTCTGGAGCAAGGGGGCAAAATAGAAATAGAAAGGATTCATAGAACACCTTCTATACTAAATCCCCAAAAGACAACGCCTAGGAATGTAATTGCCAAATTCAAGAGCTTCCAAGTAAAGGAGAAAATCCTACAAGAAGCCAAGAAGAAGAGCTTCAGATACAAGGGGGCTCCCATAAGGATCACACATGACTTAGCGGCTAACACACTAAGAGACCGCAAAGCATGGAACACGATATTTAGAAAGGCAAGAGAGCTGGGTCTCCAACCAAGAATCAACTACCCAGCAAAACTGACTATATACTTCCAGGGGAAAGTATGGGCATTCAACAAAATAGAAGATTTCCAAGCATTTGCTAAGAAAAGACCAGAGCTCTGTGGAAAGTTCGATATCCAAGCACAGAAAGCAAGAGAAACATGAAAAGGTAAATATGAAAGAAAGGGAAAAGGAGATAAATCTTATCTTTCTCTTTAAGTCAAACTCTCTTCTATAAGGACTACATTTACATCTAATTATATATATTAATATGTGGGGAAAATGTTTTGTGTAACTCTCATAAATTGTATCATCATAAGAGTAGTTAGAAGAAACATGCATAGGGAAAGATTGGGGAATCAAGAAGATTTGGGGAAAGTTGGGGCAAAAAAAGGAAAAGGGAGGGGGGAACCGTGATAATACTAAGATTAACTTCAAGAAATAGGGGGGGAATCAATAGAATAAACTTTCCCATATAAAGATACACATGGGAAGGGGAGGGGAAGAACTCTCATATGAGAAGGAGAGGAAGAGAGCGTGAAGTGGAAGTACTTAAACCTTACTCTCAGTGAAATCAAATCTGAGAGGGAAGAACATCTAGATCCAGTGGGATCCTGAATTCTATCTTATCCATTAGGGCAAGAAAGAAAGGAAAATTAAGGAGGGGGAGGGGGGAGGGAGCACAAAAAGGGAGGGAAGGAGAGGGGGGAGGGGAAGGGAGCATAAAAAGGGAGGGGCTAGAAAGGGAAGCATCTCAAGGGAGGGGACTAGGGGGACTGACCTAAAGTAAATCACTGGTTCAAAAGGAGAAAGCTAAAGAAGAAAGGTCAGAACTAGGGGAAGACATCAAAATGCCAGCGAATCCACAAATAACAATCATAACTTTGAACGTGAATGGGATGAACTCACCCATAAAACGCAGACAAATAGCAGATTGGATTAGAACACAAAACCCTACCATATGTTGTCTTCAAGAAACACATATGAGACGGGTTGACACTCACAAGGTTAGAATTAAAGGTTGGAGTAAGACCTTTTGGGCCTCAACCGATAGAAAGAAGGCAGGAGTTGCAATCATGATATCTGACAAAGCCAAAGTACAAATAGACCTGATCAAAAGGGACAGGGAAGGTAAATATATTCTGCTAAAAGGAAGTATAGACAATGAGGAAATATCACTAATCAACATGTATGCACCAAATGGTATAGCATCCAAATTTTTAATAGAGAAACTAGGAGAATTGAAGGAGGAATTAGACAGTAAAACCATATTAGTGGGAGACTTGAACCAACCACTATCAAATTTAGATAAATCAAATCAAAAAATAAATAAGAAAGAGGTAAAAGAGGTGAATGAAATCTTAGAAAAATTAGAATTAATAGACATATGGAGAAAAATAAATAGGGACAAAAAAGAATACACCTTCTTTTCAGCACCACATGGCACATTCACAAAAATAGATCATACACTAGGTCATAGAAACATGGCACTTAAATGCAGAAAAGCAGAAATATTAACTGCAGCCTTTTCAGATCACAAGGCAATTAAAATATTGATCGGCAAGGATACATGGAGACCCAAATCAAAAATTAATTGGAAATTAAATAACATGATACTCCAAAACCATTTAGTTAGAGAAGAAATCATAGAAACAATTAACAATTTCGTTGAAGAAAATGACAACGGCGAAACATCCTTTCAAACCTTATGGGATGCAGCCAAGGCAGTACTTAGAGGAAAATTCATATCCCTGAGTGCATATATTAACAAATTAGGGAGGACAGAGACCAAGGAATTGGAAATGCAAATCAAAAAACTTGAGAATGAACAAATTAAAAACCCCCAGAAGAAAACCATACTAGAGATCCTAAAAATTAAGGGAGAAATTAATAAAATAGAAAGTGACAGAACTATTGAGCTAATAAACAAGACTAGAAGCTGGTACTTTGAAAAAACAGACAAAATAGACAAAGTACTGGTTAATTTAATTAAAAAAAGGAAAGAAGAAAGGCAAATTAATAGCATCAAGGATGAAAAGGGGGATCTCACCTCAAATGAAGAGGAAATTAAGGCAATCATTAAAAACTACTTTGCCCAACTATATGGCAATAAATTTACCAATCTAGGTGATATGGATGAATATTTACAAAAATATAAATTGCCTAGACTAACAGAAGAAGAAATAGTTTTCTTAAATAATCCCATATCAGAAATTGAAATCCATCAAGCCATCAAAGAACTGCCTAAGAAAAAATCCCCAGGGCCTGATGGATTCACCAGTGAATTCTATCAAACATTCAGAGAACAGTTAGCCCCAATATTACACAAACTATTCGACATAATAAGCAAAGAGGGAGTCCTACCAAACTCCTTTTATGACACAAGCATGGTACTAATTCCAAAGCCAGGCAGGCCAAAAACAGAGAAAGAAAACTATAGGCCAATCTCCCTAATGAATATAGATGCAAAAATCTTAAATAGGATACTAGCAAAAAGACTCCAGCAAGTGATTAGAAGGGTCATCCACCATGATCAAGTAGGATTCATACCAGGGATGCAGGGCTGGTTCAACATTAGGAAAACTATCCACATAATTGACCACATCAACAAGCAAACCAACAAGAATCACATGATTATCTCAATAGATGCAGAAAAAGCCTTTGATAAAATACAACACCCATTCCTACTAAAAACACTAGAAAGCATAGGAATAGAAGGGTCATTCCTAAAAATAATAAACAGTATATATCTAAAACCATCAGCTAATATCATCTGCAATGGGGATAAACTAGATGCATTCCCAATAAGATCAGGAGTGAAACAAGGATGCCCATTATCACCTCTATTATTTGACATTGTATTAGAAACACTAGCAGTAGCAATTAGAGAAGAAAAAGAAATTGAAGACATCAAAATAGGCAAGGAGGAGACCAAATTATCACTCTTTGCAGATGACATGATGGTCTACTTAAAGAATCCTAGAGATTCAACCAAAAAGTTAATTGAAATAATCAACAACTTTAGCAAAGTTGCAGGATACAAAATAAACCCACATAAGTCATCAGCATTTCTATATAATTCCAACACAGCTCAGCAGCAAGAACTAGAAAGAGAAATCCCATTCAAAATTACCCAAGACAAAATAAAATACTTAGGAATCTATCTCCCGAGACAAACACAGGATCTATATGAACACAACTACAAAACACTTTCCACACAACTAAAACTAGACTTGAACAATTGGAAGAACATTAACTGCTCATGGGTAGGACGAGCCAATATAATAAAAATGACCATCCTACCCAAACTCATCTATCTATTTAGTGCCATACCCATGGAACTCCCAAAAATTTTTTTTACTGATTTAGAAAAAAACATAACAAAGTTCATTTGGAAAAACAAAAGATCAAGGATACCCAGGGAATTAATGAAAAAAAATACAAAGGAAGGGGGTCTTGCAGTCCCAGATCTCAGACTATATTATAAAGCAGCGGTCATCAAAACAATTTGGTACTGGCTAAGAGACAGAAAGGAGGATCAGTGGAATAGACTGGGGGCAAGCAACCTCAGCAAGACAGTATATGACAAACCCAAAGATCCCAGCTTTTGGGACAAAAATCCACTATTTCATAAAAACTGTTGGGAAAATTGGAGGACAGTGTGGGAAAGATTAGGCTTAGATCAACACCTCACACCCTACACCAAGATAAATTCAAAATGGATGAATGACTTGAACATAAAGAAAGAAACTATAAGAAAATTAGGCGAACACAGAATAGTATACATGTCAGACCTTTGGGAAGGGAAATACTTCAAAACCAAGCAAGAATTAGAAAGAATTACAAAATGCAAAATAAATAATCTGGATTACATCAAATTAAAAAGTTTTTGTACAAACAAAACCAATGTAACCAAAATCAGAAGGGTAGCAACAAATTGGGAAACAATCTTCATAAAAACCTCTGACAAGGGTTTAATTACTAAAATTTATAAAGAACTAAATCAATTGTACAAAAAATCAAGCCATTCTCCAATTGACAAATGGGCAAGGGACATGAACAGGCAATTCTCAGCCAAAGAAATCAAAACTATTAATAAGCACATGAAAAAGTGCTCTACATCTCTTATAATCAGAGAGATGCAAATCAAAACAACTCTGAGGTATCATCTCACACCTAGCAGATTGGCTAACATGACAGCTATGCAAAGTAATGAATGCTGGAGGGGATGTGGCAAAGTGGGGACATTAATTCATTGCTGGTGGAGTTGTGAATTGATCCAACCATTCTGGAGGGCAATTTGGAACTATGCCCAAAGGGCGATAAAAAACTGTCTGCCCTTTGATCCAGCCATAGCACTGCTGGGCTTGTACCCCAAAGAGATAATGGACAAAAAGACTTGTACAAAAATATTCATAGCTGCGCTCTTTGTGGTGGCCAAAAATTGGAAAATGAGGGGATGCCCCTCAATTGGGGAATGGCTAAACAAATTGTGGTATATGTTGGTGATGGAATACTATTGTGCTAAAAGGAATAATAAAGTGGAGGAATTCCATGTGAACTGGAACAACCTCCAGGAAGTGATGCAGAGCGAAAGGAGCAGAACCAGGAAAACATTATACACAGAGACTGATACATTGTGGTACAATCGAAGGTGATGGACTTCTCCATAAGTATCAATGCAATTTCCCTGAACAATCTGCAGGGATCTAAAAAAAAAAAATACTACCCACAAGCAGAGGATAAACTGTGGGAGTAAAAACACCGCTGAAAAGCAACTGCTCGACCACAGGGTTGGAGGAGATAAGACTGAGGAGAGACTCTAAATGAACACTATAATGCAAACTCCAACAACAGGGAAATGGGTTCGAGTCAAGAACACATGTGATAACCAGTGGAATCATGCGTCGGCTATGGGAGAGGGAAAGGCGGGGGGGGGGGGGGGGGGGGGGGAGGGGAGGAAAAGAAAACAATCTTTGTTTCCAGTGAATAATGTATGAAAACGACCAAATAAAATAATATTAAAATTAAAAAAAAAAAAAAAAGAAAAGACCAGACCTGAACAGCAGCAAAAAGAAGTACACTTAGAGGGAACAGTGACAAACTGTATAGGATGAAAGGACAAGACATAAATAGGTGTATAGATATATGCGTGCATAAGTACATACACATGAATATGCATATATATATGTATATGTATATATATATATAAAACTAGAGCTTAAAAATAGGTTGATATTAAAAGAAATGGAAAAAGAAACAAACGGGGGTAAATTTATATGTCACAAAGAAGCTCATGGTGGGAGGGGGGGAACATCAATACACTGGAAGGGTAAAGAGGTCTGAGACAGGAAATACTCTACTTTTACATGCTTTGAAATTGACTCAAAGAGGGAAAAACAATCCAATCCACTGGGGGCAGAGAATAGATTTGAAACCTATTGGGGAGTAGAAGGGTAACAAATGGTCTGGTGGGGAGGGAAGCAGTATAAGGGAGGGAGGGGGTGAGGGGGTAATTTTAGAAAGACTACAGGGAAAATAAGGGGTGGAATAAGAAGGGGGGTAGAAAGGGAAGTAAAATAAGTGTGGGAACAAGGGAGACTGTTTAAAATCAAACACTGGTGTAGAAGGAAATAGTGAAAGAAGAAAAGGCAGGAACAGGAGCAGAAATCAAAATGCTGGGCAATACACAGCTAGTAATCATAACTCTGAATGTGAATGGAATGAACTCACCCATAAAACGCAAGCAAATAGCAGAGTGGATTAGAATCCAAAATCCTACCATATGCTGTCTACAAGAAACACACATGAGGAAGGTAGATACACATAGGGTGAAAGTAAGAGGGTGGAGCCAAATCTATTGGGAATCAACTGACAAAAAGAAGGAAGGAGTCACAATCATGATATCTGATAAAGCCAAAGTAAAAATAAGTCTAGTTAAAAAAGATAGGGAAGGTAATTACATCCTGATAAAAGACAGTATAGACAGTGAGGAAATATCTGTACTCAATATGTATGCATGAAATGGCATAGCATCCAAATTTCTAAAGGAGAAACTAGAGGAGCTCAAGGATGAAATATATAGAAAAACTATACTAGTGGGAGACCTGAACCTTCCTCTATCTGAACTAGATAAATCAAAACAAAAAATAAATAAGAAAGAGGTAAGAGAAGTGAATGAAATCTTAGAAAAATTAGAGTTAGCAGACATGTGGAGAAAAATAAATAAGGACAAAAAGGAATATACCTTCTTTTCAGCAGCACATGGTACATTCACAAAAATTGACCATGTATTAGGGCATAAAAACATTACAAACAAGTGCAAAAGAGCAGAAATAATAAATGCAACTTTCTCAGATCACAATGCAATGAAAATAATATTTAGTAAGGGAACATGGAGAGGTAAATAGAAAATTAATTGCAAATTAAACAATGTGATTCTCCAAAACCAGTTAGTGAAAGAACAAATCGTAGAAACAATTAATAACTTCATTGAAGAAAATGACAATGGTGAGACATCCTTTCAAAACCTATGGGATGCAGCCAAAGCAGTACTCAGGGGGAAATTTATATCCTTGAGTTCATATATTAACAAATTAAGAAGGGCAGAGGTCAATGAATTGGGCATGCAAATTAAAAAACTAGAAAGCAAACAAATTAAAAATCCTCAGATGAAGACTAAATTAGAGATCCTAAAACTCAAAGGAGAAATTAATAAGATTGAAAGTCAAAGTACTATTGATTTAATAAATAAGACTAGAAGCTGATACTTTGAAAAAAACAAATAAAATAGACAAAATACTAGTCAGTCTAATTAAAAAAAGGAAAGAAATAAACCAAATTGACAGTATCCAAGATGAAAAAGGAGACCTTACCTCTAATGAAGAGGAAATTAAGGCAATCATTAAAAATTATTATGCTCAACTATATGGCAAAAAAAATATGGCAATCTAGGTGATATGGATGAATATTTACAAAAATATAAATTGCCTAGACTAAAAGAGGAAGAAATAAATTACCTAAACAACCCCATATCAGAAAAAGAAATTGAACAAGCCATCAAAGAACTCCCTAAGAAAAAATCTCCAGGTCCAGATGGATTCACAAATGAATTCTATCAAACATTCAATCCAAATATTAAACAAACTATTTGACAGAATAAGCAAAGAAGGAGTTCTACCAAATTCATTTTACGACACAAACATGGTACTGATCCCAAATCCAGGCAGGTCAAAAACAGAGAAAGAAAACTATAGATCAATCTCTCTAATGAATATAGATGCAAAAATCTTAAATAGGATACTAGCAAAAAGACGCCAGCAAGTCATCACAAGGGTCATCCACTATGACCAGGCAGGAATTATACCAGGAATGCAAGGATGGTTCAATATTAGGAAAACTATCCACATAATTGACCATATTAACAAGCAAACCAACAAAAATCACACGATTATCTCAATAGATGCAGGAAAAGCCTTTGATAAAACACAACACCCATTCCTATTGAAAACACTAGAAAGTATAGGAATAGAAGGGCCTTTCCTAAAAATAATAAACAGCATATATCTAAAATAATCAGCAAACATCATCTGCAATGGGGATAAACTAGAAGCCTTCCCAATAAGATCAGGAGTAAAACAAGGATGCCCATTATCACCTCTATTATTTAACATTGTACTAGAAACACTAGCAGTAGCAATTAGAGAAGAAAAGAAATTGAAGGTATTAAAATCGGCAATGAGGACACCAAGCTATCACTCTTTGCACATGATATGATGGTTTACTTAAGGAATCCTAGAGAATCAACCAAAAAGTTACTCAAAATAATCAACAACTTTAGTAAAGTTGCAGGATACAAAATAAACCCGCATAAGTCATCAGCATTTCTATATACCTCCAACCCATTTCAGCAGCAAGAATTAGAAAGAGAAATCACATTCAAAATAACCCTAGACAATATAAAACACTTAGGAATCTATCTGCCGAGACAAACACAGGACCCATATGAACACAACTACAAAACACTTTCCACACAATTAAAACTAGATCTAAACAATTGGATAAACATTGATTGCTCATAGGTGGGACGAGCTAACATAATAAAAATGACAATCCTACCCAAATTAATTTACTTCTTTAGTGCCATACCCATTGAACTACCAAAAAACTTCTTTACTGAATTAGAAAAAACCATAACAAAGTTCATTTGGAAGAACAAAAGATCAAGGATATCCAGGGAAATCATGAAAAAAAAAATGCACAGGAAGGAGGACTTGCAGTCCCTGATCTCAAACTATACTATAAAGCAGTGGTTATCAAAACAATTTGGTACTGTCTAAGAGACAGAAAGGAGGATCAGTGGAATAGAGTTGGCCTAAATGATCTCTGCAAGACAGTTTATGACAAACCCAAAGACCCCAGCTTTTCGGACAAAAATCAATTATTTGATAAAAACTGCTGGGAAAATTGAAAGACGGTGTGGGAGAGATTAGGTTTGGATCAACTCCTCACACCCTACACCAAGATAAATTCAGAATGAGTGAATGACTTGAACATAAAGAAGGAAACTATAAGTAAATTAGGTGAACACAGAATAGTATACATATGTCAGACCTTTGGAAGGGTAAGATTTTAAAACCAAGCATGACTTAGAAAGAGTCACAAAATGTAAAATAAATAATTTTGACTACATCAAATTAAAAAGTTTTTGCACAAAC
Source organism: Monodelphis domestica (assembly GCF_027887165.1). Lineage (NCBI taxonomy): Eukaryota > Metazoa > Chordata > Mammalia > Didelphimorphia > Didelphidae > Monodelphis > Monodelphis domestica. The sequence goes on along the minus strand of NC_077227.1, from coordinate 648,838,298 downwards.
AAAACCAACGTAACTAAAATCAGAAGGGAAGCAATAAATTGGGAAACAATCTTCATAAAAACCTCTGAGAAAGGTTTAATTACTCGAATTTACAAAGAGCTAAATCAATTGTACAAAAAAATCAAGCCATGCTCCAATTTATAAATGGGCAAGGGAAACGAAAAGGAAGTTTTTAGCCAAGGAAATCAAAACTATTAATAAGCACATGAAAAAGTGTTCTACATCTCTTATAATCAGAGAGATGCAAATCAAAACAACTCTGAAGTATCACCTCACACCTAGCAGATTGGCTAACATGACAGCAAAGGAAAGTAATGAATTCTGGAGGGGATGTGGCAAAGTTGGGACATTAATGCATTACTGGTGGAGTTATGAATTGATCCAACCATTCTGTACGGCAATTTGGAACTATGCCCAAAGGGCGATAAAAGACTGTCTGCCCTTTGATCCAGCCATAGCACTGCTGGGTTTGTACTCCAAAGAGATAATAAGGAAAAAGACTTGTACAAAAATATTCATAGCTGCACTCTTTGTGGTGGCAAAAAATTGGAAAATGAGGGGATGCCCTTCAATTGGGGAATGGCTGAACAAATTGTGGTATATGTTGGTGATGGAATACTATTGTGCTCAAAGGAATAATAAAGTGGAGGAATTCCATGGAGACTGGAATAACCACCAGGAATTGATGCAGAGTGAAAGGAGCAGAACCAGGAAAAATTGTACACAGAGACTGATACATTGTGGTACAATCGAACATAATGGACTTCCCCAATAATGTCAATGCAATGTCCCTGAACAATCTGCAAGGATCTAAAAAACACTATCCACAAGCAGAGGATAAACTGTGGGAGTAAAAACACCAATGAAAAGCAACTGCTTGACTACAGGGGTTGAGGGGATATGACTGAGGAGAGACTCTAAATGAACACTCTAATGCAAATACCAACAATGTGGAAATGGGTTCGAATCAAGGACACATGTGATTCCACATTCCTAGTGGAATCGCGCATCGACTATGGGAGAGGTGAGGGGGAGGAAAAGAAAATGATCTTTGTTTCCAATGAATAATTTTTGGAAATGACCAAATAAAATAATGTTTAAAAAAGGTAAAAAATAAATAAATTAAATAAAGTGTATGTATTTCAATTTGGAATTATGTAATAAAAAATCATTAAGTAATCTATACTCTGATTCAGCAATTTAGACTCATTAAATTGGACATAATGGTACTGAGGATAGTAAAGCCTTCACTATTGGACATTTTCCTTAAAGGAAGTCAAAGACAGAAAAAAATGTTCAAGACTTAGCCAAATATTTGTGGCAAAATTATTTGTAACAGAACTGGAAGCAAAGTGGGTATCCATCAATTGAGGAATAGATAAAAAAAAGCCTTTCCCTTTGTCAGAAGGGAGAGTTCGATCTTCAAGAAGAGATGGGAAATGCTTTCAATAAAGATAAAAGGTATCAATAAAAATATTGAAAAAATACTTAAATGTTGAAGAAAAAGTAATTTTTTTATGAAGTATTTCTTTGGCATTTACTTTCTGTATGAAATTCATTAAGCTAACTTGGAAAAGCTATAAACAAGAAAACAATGACAATTACCGATCTTCAAGGTCCTTATGTTCTAACTCAAGATTTTTGTGTACAGATTTTAGTGTTCCATGTTTGGAAATGAGAGACTCATACTCAGAAGCTTGGCGTTCATGAAGATTCTCCAATTTTTCATGGTCTTTGACCAGTGCATCATAGAGAGACTTCAACTCTTCCCTTTCTTTGACTATAGAGTCATTTTCATTTTCTAAGGTGTGCTGCTGAGCAGATAGCTGGGAATTCTGGCTCGTAATTGAGGTATTTTGAGAATTAAGGGTAGAGTTTTCCACCTGTTAACAATAGACATAATTATCATTTTAAAAATATGACTGATTTATAAAAAAATTAGTAAAAAAGGGTTTAACAGTATGACTCATGTCAGGAATTCTTATAAATGAAGGAATCACAAATCTGCTCATATCTACTTTAAAATTTAAAAATTTTAAAACCTAAAACTTTTGCTAAAAATTAACTACAATTATATTGATAAAATGTTTCTAATAATAGCTAGGTCTTCTTTACTCCTTTCAAAGATTTCTAAACAGATTTTTTTTAACTGTCTTGAAGGTGAGGGAGAATGATTTTAAAAAACAAACAACTTTTACCTTATATCTTAGAACTGATAGAAGTATCAATACCAAGGCAGAAGAGCCATAAGGGCTAGGCAATTGGGGTTGAGTGATTTGCTCAGGTCATAGAGCTAGGAAGTGCCCCAAGATTTTAGGTCTGGCTCTCTATGGTATCTACCCCAAGGCTGATTTTTTTAAAGTGATGGAACTATCTTTTCCTTTCTCAAGCTATAGTAAAATTTAATTTCTTGTTTTTGTTCTCCCAGAGACTTGCATATTAATTAGGTCCTTAATATCTTTTTTTCTAGTAATTGACTCACTTAAATCTGAACAAAGGAAACCAGGGTTCATATGCTATAGTCATGATCTGAAACAATTATCTCCTATTTTATCTTAACTTATAAGTCCTGCAATTTATTTTATATTTTATATGTCCTTATTCTCTTATTCTACTTATTTTATATTTAGAATCCCAATAATCTTGATAAATACATTAAATATTATACTTAGTATAAATATATATCTTATTATTGTAAGTATAAATGCAAATTAAAATATTCATACTTACGATAAATATTGAGATCTCATTACATTATATATAAACACATACACACTATATATATATATACACACATATATTACTCTAAATATTTTAATTCATTCATGGTTAAGTTTTTACAAGAATCAGTATAAATTATTTGACTTAAAGGGTTATTGATAGCAAAGTTTTCCATTCATAAAAGAATTTCTACTTTTGATAAAAATTCTCCCACCAAAAATGTAACATGAAAATTACCTGAAGCTTGGCATTCTGAGTCTGAAGGGTAGTATTTTGTTCTTGTAAATTAATAGTCTGCCGCTGAAGTACAAGAATCTGAGCCTGTAGATTATTGTTCTGTGTCTCAAGTTGCTTCAACTGAGTTTTCAATGCTTGTTTCTCTGCTTGCAGGGTAGCATTCTTAGAAAAGAAACAACATCAATTTTAAAACACCATCTAAAACCTATGATCTATTTGCTGAATAAATATCAAAAGTATCAAAATAATTACAGATTAGATAAGGATTTCTTGGTAAGTATTTTAAAATTCAAAAGAAATTGTCTATAATTTTGTCAGCCTGGGGAACCAGCAGTCTACCAGTAGACTGCAATCTATGACTTAGTAGAAAAAAATCTTAGGAAATTGCCTGAATTACATTTAATATTTAATAGTGCCAGAGGTGGAAAATGAACCAAGATGCTTCTTCCTGATTCCCAGCCCAGAACTCTGTATTCACTATATCACACTGCCTTATTAAACTTACAACTTCTTTGGAAATTCAAGAAAAGGCAATTCCAATAATGACAGGTTTTTGCAGTCTTCACAATGACAAAGCATTTAACATACTTTCAATCTCATTATATATAAACTTGTAAAATAGGTAAAGCCTGATTAAGGTTTTATCCTCACTTTTCATATGAAATTAATGAAGCATTTAGGAATACAAAGAAAGACATTCTGCCATCAAGGAGCAGACAATTTAATATACAAACTATGTACAAACAAGTTATGTACAGTATAGACTGCATATAGTCTCAAAGGAGAAGCACTAAGGTTAAGAAGGGCTAGGAAAGAGTTCTTGCAGAAGGTAGGACTTTAGCTAAGAGACCTGGAGGAAGCCAGGAGTTAGAGATGAAGCATTGAGGAACAAGGAAGCCAAAGTACTTAGAGAGAAATAAGACATAAAAGAACTTGAAAGATAAGGAGTTTTAAAAATGAGAAGATTTTATATTTGATACTGGAGGCACAAGGAGTCACTGGAGTTTAATGAATGGGGAGAGTGCTACAATGGTTAGGCCTCAACTTAAGCAAAATCCCTCTGGCAACTAAGTGGTGAATATATTAAAGTAGAGAGAGACTGCAGCAGGGATACCAATCAGTAGGCTACTGCAATAGTCTAAGAGTGATAAGGGCTGGCACCAGGACAGAGGCAGTATCAGAAGAGAAAAGAAGTTTAAAAAATAGAAATGATAGGAGTTAACAAATCATTAGATTAGGGTTGAAAGAGTAAGGAGTCCAGGGTGAAAGAGTAAGGTGTCCAGCCTGAGGGTCTGGGAGGATGATGGTACCCTCTACAACAGGAGAAGGGGAGGTGTTCAGATTTGAACATGTTGCATTTCAGAGGTCAACAGGGCATGCAGTTCAAGATGTTCAATAGGCAACTAGTGATGTGAGACTGGAAGTCACCAGAGAGACTGGAGCTGGACAAGCAGCTGAGAGTTAACTGCATAGGGACAATAACTAGAAATCATGGGAGCTGATGAGATCAAGTGAGATAATGGAGAATGATGAGATCAGAATCCAGACTATAAAGGGAAGGGGTGGAGGAGATAAAAAGGGAGTGGGGAGTATAGGGGAAAAGATCTGGAGGCTCATAATCATAAACAACTTTCTGAAAGATTTTAATCACAAAAGAAAGGAGAGATAAAGGATGACAGCAGGAATAGATAGAACAAGAGAGATTTTTTTTTGAGGATGAGAAAGACCAAGGCATGTCTGTAGACATTAGGGAAGTAGCCCATACACAGGCAAATAAACTTGAAGATAGCAGCAGAAGTGATGTGAGATGAGGGAAGAAGAGGAAGTTCTTGGTAACTGATTTCAGTTTTTTTCAGCGAAATAAGAGGCAAGTTTCTTAGATGAGAGGGTTGGGGAAGAAAAGTCATGGGAGTTCTGAGGAGGAAGGAAAGGATTTGGAAAAAAAATTGCTGTGTTAAGTGGAATAGCAATCTATTAGAAAGGTATGAATTAGATTGTCTTACATAATGAGGGCCCAGTTATATACCAGAAATTTGTGTGGACCTGTCATTCATGACTTTCTCCAACTTCATTCAGTAACATGTGAGTAGGAGCAAAGGCATGGTAGGATGGTGGACATAATCCAAAACCTGGGTTTTGAGGTCAAGATCTTAGACAGGATAACTTTGAAATGGTTCACCAAAGGATAACAATGATGACCTGGGAAAGAACTGAGGGATTGGAGCTCATAGTAAAGATGGAAAACGGGTTTTTTTGGAAGTTACAAACAGATATAGAAGTGGAATGACAAAAGACTGTGATCAGATAAAGGAATTTTAGAGTTCTTAAACATGGATATGTAATATTTGTGAGTAATGAATACTTTTGTCATGGTGACATTAAATACATAAAAATACAAGATATTCTCTGCCTTCTGCAACTTCTGCTTCAAAGCAATCTTGATGAAATGGCAGAAAAGAGGTAGAAGCTGTCAGCATCACATTGCTCCCAAATTTTCTACAAATATTAGTTTAACTGCTAATGACTAATGTCATCCCATGATGACTAGTGTCGGTCTATGTACTGACATTTCCCCCTACGAATGAAACCTAAGGCATAAACAATTTAGGTGCCACTAAATGGAAGGATGGCTATGCCTACATCCAAAGGGAGAATGAAGGATGTGGTAGGGAGTGGTTTCACTATACAATCAAGGCAAGGAGAGAACAAATAATTAAAATATATAGCACCTTATGCACCACATCTATTGCAAGGATGATTCGATTTTCATTTAGCAAAATACTTTTACATGCTATTTAATTGAATCCAATATTGCAGGTTAATCTTCCATACCAGAAAAATAAATTCTACAAAATACCTTTTAATTCAGAAATGACAAGTAGACATGCAATCTTTGCTTGAAAATCTCCAAGGATGGGAAACCCACTATATCTAGAGGCAATCCTTTTCATGAAGGACTTTTGTGTTTTTTGGGAAACACAATATAACATATTTGACTAAGAATATTCATGTTATACCTACATTGTCTATTTTTTAAACTTCTACTCACTGTTTCTAGATATGTCCTCAGGGGGCAAACAAAATGATACCAGAGGCATTACCCCTTCCAAATCCATTTCTTCTTCAGGCTAAATATCAGTTCCATCAATTTTTCCTGATATGGCAAGTACTTCACCATCCTAATTGCCCTCTTCTGGATAATCACTAGTTTATCAAAGTGCTTCTTAAAATGTGGTACTAAGAGTTGTGCCAATACTCCAGACGTTATCTAATCATGACAGAGTATAGTAGAACTATCCACTGCCTTTTCCCTGGAAACTAGGCTTTCTCCTCTTTCGTTACCGCAGCTTACAATTACATCATCATTCATTGCCATATCAAAACCTGAACTATTTTGTGAAAAGAAATAATGTATAGTAAGTCAGAAAATGGTTGAAGCCAGGTTGGAAAGGGCTTTCAGAGGCAATCTAAGAAGTCCACTAAAATGTACTCCTGTTCTCTACTATGTTCCCCCTGCCCCCCTATCTTGTATTTGTAAAGTTGGTTTTTGAGCCTAAATTTTAGATCTCACCTTGGTTCCTATTCTATTCATCCAACATAAAGTTTTATCCTGTTCAGATATAGGTGAGAAAAGATTCTAAATTCCCTTTCAGCTCTTAAGATTATGTAATTTTGGCACTCCCTCTGCTGACAATGATATAATTTCTCTGGCTTAGTAGTAGATGATCTCAGAATTGTGGTGGCTAAAAAATTCATCACCTTGTGTTCAACCTGGTCATGAGCTTCTCTTAAACTTTGCTTGATAGGTTCTTGGGCTAAATTCATAAATTGTGCCCATATTCCCAGTTACAATAGGGCTTTTTCTGATGTTTAATGACATTATTTTTGTAAAGATGTTGAGTGATTTGGGAGAAAAGTTAATATAAAAAAATGACAACTATAGTTATCAAGTATATCATTCACTTTGCTGTTCTGAGTTTCAAAAGGTTTTGTTGAAGTAAATTCTTAAGAATATTAAGATTATTTAGTTGTATTTACAATAGATATTTTAAAAATGAAGTAGTAAAATACAATTAGATAAACTTCATGCTTTATATTTTAAGAAATATTTACTTTCAAATACCTTAATTCAATAAACCCTAATAAACTTACATTCCTTTCCACCTCAATTAACCTGTCTTTAACCTTCAAAAGCTCTCTAGTTGTCTCTTGACTTTCTCTTTCCCATTTAGTATCATCACCAGATCGTGGAGGAGAATTCTGCAGCATTCTTTCTTCCTCTTGCCGTTGTTTAAGAGCTTCATAATTCTTTTTCACCTAAAATATAACCAAAATATGTTAAAAATGGAAAAAAATTAATTTTATCCATTTTAAAAGTTATTTTCCTTACTTTGATTCAAAATGATATATTGTGCTATGCAATGGTAATACAAAACCAAAACCAAAAACTTCCCTGTTCTCAAAATCACTTTTAAAAATTTATATTCTATGAATACTATTCTTATGTACTATTCTTTTGCTTGCCCAATAAATTAAATTTTTTAATAGTAAAAGATATACATATAAAAACAATTATAATGAAACCACTGATATACTGTGGACAGCCAGGAAAAATGCATGGAGGCAAGCAGCTAGGCAGCTCAGTGCATAAAGAGCCAACTCTAGAGATGGGAGATCCCAGGTTTAAATGTGGCCTCAGATACTTCCTAGCTTTTGTGACCCTGGGCAAATCACTAAATCCCAATTGCCTAGCCCTTATCACTCTTCTGCTTTGGAGCCAATACTTAAGTGCTGATTCTAAGAGAGAAGGTAAGGGTTTAAAAAAAAATGAAAGAAAAAAATACAGTGCATAGAACCAGGAACAAGGAAACAAGTCACTGGAACACAAAATACATGTGATAAGGCTGTAAAATATAAGGCTGGAAAAGTGGGGGGAAGGGATGAGGTTATAAAGGATTTTAAATTAAAAAAAAAAAGATTTTTGTAGTTGATCTCAAAGGGGACAGGGAACCACTGGAATTTGTAAGGGGGGTAAATATTTTGGGGACAGATAATGAGTTTGATTTTTGACATATTTAGGGTGTCTACTGGACATCTAGTTAAAGATGTCCAAAAAGTAGTTGGAAATATAAGGCCAGAGGTCACCAGAGGGGTTAGGACTGGACAAGTAAATTTGAGATTCATCAGCATAGAGATAATAACTGAATCCCAAGGAAATAATTAGAATATCAAGAAAAATAAATAGGGATGGCTTAAGAAGGCTTAAGAAGATGGGGTTAAGAAGGATGAATATTGAGAAAAAGCCAATAGATTTGGCAAGTATGTCAATCTTAACATTGGAGAGAGTAGTTTCGATTGGTGAAGTTGAAAGACCATAAAGAGTTAACTAGAAAATGAAGTGGGGCCAGCTATTGCAAACAGCTTTCTGAAGATATTTAGCTACAAAAGGGAAGAGAAATATAAAACAATTGCTTGTAGAGATGGATGAATCAACTTTAACCTTTCCTATTACCTCCAGACTCGCATCTCCAAATGCCTACTGGATATCTCAAACTTAGCCCATAGACATCTTAAATTCAACATGTTCAAAATTTATCTCACACTTATACAAGATGGTAAACTTAATTGATACGCATTGTATATATTCTGACTGCTCCCCCAACTGGTCAGTCCCTTGTCTCTCTCCCTCTCTTTGAGCTTCCCTATTACCTGAAACATAATAATATTGAACTTAGGCCAATTAATAACTCCAAAACAGCCTTTTAATGTTTAAGTGGAAAGAAGCATCAATAAATGTAGCAAACTTCATTGGTGTCTTATTTTAAGAAATTGTCAAAACAAAATTTAACTTTTGGTTCATATGTGTGGTTTTTAACTTTTTTAAATTTTGTTACATTTTGGCAAACTATCTGCCCACCTATTCCATGATTTTGTTCCCAACAGAGGGGTTTTACAACTGTACAAATCTACAGTAAAGAAATTAAAAGCATATTTAAGTGTCTACTTTGTGGCAATACAGCATGTAATGTATTAGCGATACAAAGTTAAAAGATGACATAGTCCCTGGCCTCAAGAAGCTTACATTTCACTGGTGAAAAATGTAATGTAAAAAAGGTAGAGCATAAGAGGAGTATATGAGAGACTAAGAATGCTCTTGGAAAATCTAAGGAAAGAGAAAATACTCTCTTGGAAAATCTAAAAAAGGATAAAATACTATCAGTTTGGAGGGATCAAGGAAGCTTTCATGGAAGAGGTGGCACATGAATTGAATCCTAGAGCAAAATAAAGATTTTAATAGAAAGAGGCACGATAAGAATACTATTCATTTGGTTAGGTTTGTCATTTTCATCATTTTATATTTTCCTTAGAATAGCAATTATTGGGGGCAACTGGGTAGCTCAGTGGATTGAGAGTCAGACCTAGAGACAGGAGGTCCTAGGTTCAAATCTGGCCTCAGACACTTCCCAGCTGTGTGACCCTAGGCAAGTGACTTGACCCCCATTGCCTAGCCCTTACCACTCTTCTGCCTTGAAGCCAATACACAGTATTGACGGAAGGTAAGGGTTAAAAAAAAAAAGAATAGCAATTATTCTGAAGCCCCAGTAATTTAAGAATAGAGATTTTAAAATTTATTTCCCCAGAAAATACTTATTAAGAGTTTCTCAATGTATTTGAAGACTTACAGTGAATCAAGTATGAAAAAATTTAACTGTTTTTTAACATTAAGAGTCCCAAGAGCTGACTTAATTTCCTTCCCCTTTTGGTATCTCTATGTTATAGTAATTGAAAATCCTGTCTCCTAACTTTATTTGATTTAAAATTATTTTTATGCTTCAGGAGCCAAATCATATTTGTATACAAAAGGTAATGAATGTGTACATCCTAAAAGGAGTTTTTAAGTTAAAAGAAAATTCATTCTTTGCTTCTTCTCTATTGATATTTTCCTTTGAACACACATGTTTTCATCAATAGTAACCTCCTATCTTCTACATATATTCTTAAAGCTTATTTACCTTACTAGCTTCTTTACCTTCCAAAATTGTGGCATTTCTTTTTCTTGATTGTGAGATTTTGCCTACTATGTTTTATATAAAGCCTAAAGATTTTGTTCCTTTTCCACAAACAGTATTAATTCCAATATCTTGTTTATATGAACAAATAAAGATTAAGTTATTCTTGAAAAGAATGAAATTTTACTCCAATCTAAATCTCTCATATTCAAATCTATGTATGTTTTGTATATAGTTTGTCACAAAAATACTAGAAATAGTAAATGTCTCATTGTTAAAAAACCATTCAAGATGTTCTGATTCAACTTTAACAGCTTTCAGTTAAGTCAATATTAATTAAAATATTTTAAAAATACTTTAAGATCTCTTTTCGGCTTCAGAAAAAGACAATTTAGATTGTTGTCTTCTTTCTTTAATTTAATATATAAAATGTCCTAAATCTAAATAAATGTAAATGCTGTACTTACTGTTTTAAGTTCTTGGCGTAGTTGCTGGTTAAAATTAGTTGATTCTTCTAATCGAGCTTCCAAAGCAGCAATTTTTTCTTCCTTTATTTCCAGGGATTTCTTTAGTGTAGACTCTAATTTTGACTCCAAAAGCTTGTACCTGCTATTCATAACAGAAGAACCAAGTCCTTTTAACTATCAGCTCAGTTATTAGTCTTTCAAAATACACTAACTCCCTTTAAATTGACATTGGGCTTGAGGTAAGAACGTGAAAATGCAAAATTATAGTTCATGGTTTTTACTCTCATGCTGATTTTGAGAAACCTTTATTCTACCTAAGACAAAATTCTCATCACATCCTTCTTTTTTAGCTAGTAAGAGCAAAGTCAAAAGAAAAAAAGAAATGTGGTAATAACTGTGACGGTAATTTACAAAAGGACAAATATTTTTATTTTTGCCCTACATACACAATAGGTATTTAATAAATTATTGTTTAATTTTAATATAATGCATGTACCAAACAAGTAAGAAGCAGTAGGCATGCTACTACAATATATTCATATTCTGTTTTATAAGTACTTTAACATTTAGGCTCTCTTTTTAACTAGTTATGATTCAGTCTTTGTGGCAGAGCATGATTCTCCCAATGACTGAGGAAGAAGTTCAACTCACTCAAGACAGTTTATAGAGATCTTAAGTCAGAGCTCAGTGTTACTGTTTCTTTCTTAAGGTGATCTACACTGACTCTGGGGTAGCACAGCCACATTATCAAGGATCCACACAAACAAAGCAGAGGGCACATTCATTCATGCTCCACAGAAGACATAAAAGTGAAAATGCTCAGACTTGAGGGCAGGTAGGTGGCTCAGTGGACAGGGAGCCAGGTCTATATACAAGAGTCCTGGATTCAAATCTACTCTCCTACACTTCCTAGCTGTGGGATCCTGGGAAAAGAAACTGAACCTTAATTGCCTAGTCCTCATGGCTTTTCTGCAGTAGAACTGATAATTGGTATCAATTCTAAAACAGAAGGTAAAAGAAAATATTCAGACTAATGTGAGAACATGGCCCTGGTACCACTCTAGTAACACCAAAAAAACCTCTCAACCACAGCATAGAGACTAGTTTAATTAGTACACCAACACTTTCTTAAATACTATCTTCATAGTGGAATGCTTAGGGCGTGTTGGAGCACAAAAGACAACACGGCCATCCAATGCAACTGAGGAAGTCTCCAGGTGTAACGATTTTTTGTGCCACTGGACCCAGGCTTCCAACGCCGAGAGTGGGACTGTCTCTGTGCATAGACTTTTCCACTTAAATCTCCTTCACGCACAAGTGTTTTTGTGCAAAGCGCACAACGACAATCGTCATTCTCGGTTACCGTGAAACTACTAATACTAATGCTGTGTACAAAAACTCTTGAGGTTATGTGTAATGCTCACTTCATCTGCATATATTTTACCACTTGTACAATTTTCATAGCATTAATACTACTAGATTAAAATCCATTGAATAAAAAGGCCTGTACCTTGTTTAATAATATATCCCACAATAAGCTAGCATAGTTCCTCAGATTTTGTTTCTGTTTGTTGATAATTAAGTTCATAATAAAAGGAAATTTCATTTTAAAAATAAAGTAATAAAAAGAAAGGATTTTGTAAATAGTATGAAACAGCAAATAGTTATTTGCTAGGATCTACTGCCAATTACTTAAACAAGGGAGAAAAAGTCTTATCTAAAAAAGTTAAATAATTAGTGCAGAAATAGTTTGGAAATATCCAGATTATTGCTTTCATTCACTTCATTTTGCTACTAAAGCCTATCTTAAAAAATATCATAAATGAGTAATCTGAAAGAGCAATATAGTCTCACAATGACAAAAGCAAAATTTTGCCGATCAAACCTCAATTCATCCCATGAATATTTATTTACACAAGACTATTTACTAGCAATTGTACTTTGCATGTGTAGCTTATAAAAATATTTTACTTAGCCAACTTAATTTGATCTTTTTTTAAACAAGAGAAATTTTTGGTATATGTATGAAACTTTTTGCCATGGAAAGAAGAGAAAAGTAAAGAATAAAGACAGTTTTGTATTCTTTAATGTATATATCAGGCAATGTGTTGTACAGGAAGTACACTTTATGAGAAGTAAGGAGACCGCACTTCTAGTCAGCTGACTTTTGTTTCCTCATTTGTAAATTAAGTGGGTAGGGACTAGATCATCTCTATGGAAACTTCTAGATCTAAATATTGCATTATTCTATGCTTCCTATTCTCAGGAAAAATATACTCCCCCCCACCCAAAAAAGTTTTGGTAAAAGGAAAATGGATATTTTATTGTATTTTTGGTAAAGATGTTAAATGTAACTTTTTTCTCAATATGACTCACCTATCATCAGTACTTTGTTCATCACTCAAGAGACGTTCTTTATTTAACCCTATCTTTTCAAGTTCATGGGTAAGTTTTTCTAGATCATTATTCATTTGTTGAGTCTTCAATTTTTCACTCACCAAATCCTTATTAAAAAAGAAATGTAAAAATAATGCAAGTAGCAAGTATATAAGATTTCTAAGCAATAAAAAACAACATCTCTCAATGAAGATATCTAAAAATGCTCAAAAGAAAAAAGGATGTCTTAAAGGCCTATTTCTTACACCTACTATGTACTAAATTAGAAAGAATAATAGTGTTAAATTTACGTAGAAAATCCTAAGTAATTCCTTTTTACTTCTCTTTTGGAAATACATCTAATTTTCTCTCAATGTTAAAACCAACATTAAAGCACAAATAAGATTTGTACACATAATTCAGGTTTGAAAATGATCACAAGGATACTCATTCACTATTCAATAATGTGGCAGAAATTCCCAGGGTTTAAATTAATCTCTGGGAAGAGATTATGGAATACCTTTGAGGGTAGTAGAAGAGAGGATCCAAAAGTCATAGAAAAGCTCTTAAGAATCTTGTTGCTTTGAGCATAGTAAGAAAGCCCACCAAAGGACTACCTTTAAAAATTCCATACTCTATAGAGGAGTTGGCAAAGAATAAGAGGCTAATAATATGTCTCAGTTCTTTTCTAACAAGAAGGCTCCAAAAGAAAGCACCAATAAAGAAAACCTAAAATAGATTTAACCACTTTCGTGGTATTTGATGTATTGATAGATTTATTAATTTACTAAGTTGCAAAAGTAAATATTGTTTCCTCTTTGGTATAATCTAAAAATTAAGGTCACACATTTTTACATGAAGGTTCTGAACTGAGGTTCAGGTAGTTATAAAAAGTTCATTAAAATTTTTATTTACTATTTAATGAAAAAATTTTTTAGTTTAAAAAAAAATATTAAAGCAAGCAAGTTAGGCAAGCTTGCCAGTAAATTCTATGAATTTAGACTTACAGATTAATCAATATAATAAGTTGAAAGCTTACATATATGAAAGTTTAAGGAATATAAACTCACATATACAGCTGAATTTTAGCTTATATTTGCAACTAAGAACTGAAAAGAATCACCTCACGTAAAGTAATAAGAGTTTTTTTGTCAATAGTTGCTCTTTTCACAAGTTCTTTGTTTTCTTTCTCCAACTCTTTCAAACGAATACAGGATTCTTTAAATACACTTGTTTCTTTGAAAAGACTTCTGTTTTCTTTTTCAAGATTTCCAATTTTAATGTTATTTTCTTCCAGCGTGACATCTTTAACTTCAGCCTGTTGTCGGAGTCTTTTATTCTCCTTCTCTAGCTGTTTCTTATCTTTTTCTAGTTGAGAAGTCTCCTGCTCTAGTAGCTTGTTTTCTTTTTCCAATTGTTCTAACCGTTTACTGGATATTTTTAACTCTTCTAGATTTTTCTGTAATGTTTGGTTTTCAGTTTCTAATTCTTGTAGTTCACTTTCTAACTGCTGAATTTTTTTATTGCTATTCTCTAGAGCTTTCTGCAGTCTTTGGTTTTCAGTATCTAAACCCTGGTAGCTAACTTCTAAACGTTCCGTTTTCTTGAAAGAAGCTTTCATGAGTTCTAAGGTCTTTTTAAGTTGCTCTTTCTCACTTTCTAATTCTTTATTTTCTAACTGTAGTTGAGCCATTTTCATGCTAGCACATTTCAAAGATTCCACTGTCCTCCTTAATTCTAAGTTTTCTTCATCTAGTTGAGAATTTTCTTTCTCCAAGGATTCCAGTTGAAAAGTAAGGTTTTTTAAGCTATCTAATGTCTTCTTCAACTTTCTGTTTTCTACTTCCAGCTCAGAATTTTCTAGCTCTAAGGTCTCAATTTTCTCACAGGTAATTTTCAAATTAGTTATCTTTTTTTGTAATGATTCGTTTTCCTTTTCAAGATGATGCAACTCATTCTCAAGTTCTTCTGCTCTTTCTCCTCTTTCTTTGTAATGTTCCAATTCCTTTTTAATTTGTCGCTTTTCAAATTCAATCTTGTTTAACTTGCTGCTTGTTTCTTTAATAGATTCATGTAGGATTTTATTTTCTTTCTCAATGTCTTTTACCCTTGCTTCAGCACTTATTTGTGATCGCTGCCTTAAGGATGCTACAGTTTGATTCAAATGCTCATTCTCTTGTTCCAGTATTTTAATCTAATTTGGAAAAAAAAATTGTCAGTACAATGTCAATTAAGAATTAATTAAAATCCTGAATTAAAATAATAAGGTGAAGTGGTACATGTAAGATCCAATTATGCCTTGATTTATTTAATCTATTATTTGAGAGTATATGCATAGAATACTAGAGATTTATAAAAATTGGTCTTTGTCCTTAAAGTTAGAGCTTAGAATGTAAGAGAATATGGAAGACATACTGTTTTTTTAATTAGATTAACCAGTGCCTAATTTTATTTGCTTTTTCAAAGTACCAGCTCCTAGTCTTATTTATTTGTTGAATAGTCCTTTTACTTTCAATTTTATTAATTTCTCCTTTAATTTTTTTTTTACCTGGGGATTTTAAATTTGTTCTTTTTCTAATCTTTAAGTTGCAAGTCCAATTTATTGATCTCTTCCCTATCTATTTTATCAATATAGGCACTCAGAGTTTTCCTTTGAATACTGCTTTGGTTGTATCTCATGGATTTTGATATGTTGTCTCCTCGCTATCATTCTCTTTAATGAAGTCCATAATTGTTTCTATGATTTCTTTTTTGACCCACCAGTTTTGAAGAATTAGATTCCAAGTAATTTTAAATTGGCCTTTTCATGGACCCTTGTTAATTATAATTTTTATCACATTATAATCTGAAAAGGTTACATTTATTATTAATATTTCTATGCCTTAGTACATGGTCAATCTTTGTATGTATACCATGTACTGCTGAGGAGGTATATTCCTTTTTATCTCTGTTCAGTTTTCTCCAGATATCTATTAGCTCTAAGTTTTCTAACATTTCATTCGCTTCCATTACTTCTTCTTTATTATTTTTTGGTTTAATTTATCTAGTTCTGAAAGAAGAAGGTTGAGATCCCCTACTAGTATGATCTTACTATCTATTTTCTCCTTAAGTTCCTTTAATTTAGATTTAGAAATCTAGATGCTATCCCATGGTGCATAAATATTTAGTAATGATATTACTTCATTGTTTATAGTACTTTTTAGCAAAATGTAATTTCCTTCCTTACCTCTTTTAATTAGATCAATTTCTACTTTAGCTTTGTCTGGTATTATGATTGCTACTCCTGCTTTTTTTACTTTAGATGATGCATAATAAATTCTTCTCCAGCCTTTTACCTTTAATGTATGTGTCACTCTGTCTCAAATATAATGTTTTTTGTAAGCAACATATAGTAGGATTCTGCTTTTTTAATCCACTCTTCTATCCATTTCCATTTTATGGGTGAGTTCATCCCATTCACACTCAACATTATGATTACTCTATCATATTGCCCTCTATCATAGTATCCCCCTTAGATCCTGCTCTATTCCCTTTCTCTGTTCATTCTCACCAGCATTTTGCTTTTTGTCACCCCCCACATACATTCCCCTTCCTCCAATTACCTCCCTCTGCCCCTGTCTTATTCCTCTTCGACTTCTCTGTGGGATGACAGAATTCTATACCCCACTGAGTATACTTTGTTTTTCCCTCTCTGAGCCAGTTATGATGAGAGTAAAGTTTAAGCATTGCCCATCACCACCCTTATCCTCCCTTCTCTTGGTCAGAGAGGATTCTTGTGGTGATATGGAGCTGCTCTGGTTACTCCTCCATCTTGGCTCCTCCTCTGGAAATCATATTTAGTGTTTTTTGAGATTTTCATATCTGTTATATATTATAAAGATTAGACAAATATTAACATGATAGACCTCACTATATGTATAGCTTTATAGATTTACATATATAGATTTATATAGAGAGAGAATATATAGAAAATATAGATTTACATGAAGATGTATTTATGAGTAATTTACTTACAAAAAATTTTTTCTCTTTGAAAAAGAATTTAAAAAGGAATATCTGTTATTTAAGAAAGAAATTTATTTGCAACAGAGTGCAACAGAGTTTATTAGAAGGGGCGTTAAGAGTTCTATCTTAGCTTTGCCATTAATTAGCTATGTGACCTCAGGCAATCCAACAAACCTTGGTAGACTTCAGCTTCATTTACAAAATAGGGAGGTTAGCCTACAGTAGGTACCCACCCTATAGATCAGCATCTACCAATCATTTCTAAATCTCAACAGAATTCTAAATTGATACCTACCACCACATCTGTCTACATTTTGTCTGACCCTTTGTATTTTGTCCACAACTAGACTTTGTACCAAATGCTCTAAGAAGTTAAAAGCAACTCTTTGTCAGAAGGGAAAAAAAAAAAGGTTATTCGCTTCTGGACTAGATGATTTCTAGGATTTTTTTCATTTCATTGTTTGAAGAATTAATGTATTCTATAAAAGTACATTCATATAACATAAAAACTATCCTCATACTTCTAAAATTTTACTTTAAAAATCTATCACTGTAAATAAATTTATTTTAATGGTTTATGAATAATTGGCTTATATATGTTTAAAGACACTTTTTGTAAGGAAACAAAAAAATACTTAAGACTACTTAAATACTGGGGGGCAGCTAGGTGGCTTAGTAGATTGAGAAGCAGGCATAGAGATGGGAGGTCCTAGGTTCAAATTTGGCCTCAGATACTTCCTAGCTGTATTGGTTCCAAGACAGAAGTTAAGGGTTTTCAAAAAAAGAAAAAAAGACTACTTAAATACTGGAAAATTGATAGACCTGTCTTTCTGAATTTTCACGAAGTGTTTCAATGGTCTTTTCCAACTGCGCTTTCTCCTTCATTAGATCCTTGCTCAGATTTTGACAATTTTGAAGACTTTGCTTTTCTTGAATAATTTCATTCTCAAGACATTCCAACTAGGAGAAAAACCCATAAGTGAATATTTAATATTTTTATAGTTTCTAAAATATGACAAAAGACAACATTTAATTTTAACACAAAAGTAAATATTTAAAATTGAAGTACAGAGATTCTATTAATAACATTCATAAATGGTTATCTTCAAAAACTCTTCATGGTTAAAGATGTAGTCCTAAGCACAATAGGAAAATCCAAGCTAAATGTATGGTAGTTATAGACTATCTGATGCAAGTAGTTGTTATCAAAGATGAAAAAATTGTCTTGCCTTCTTGGCTTGAAGTGATTTGCCAGAGCCAAGAAATGTTTACATGCCAAGAAGTAAAAATAGAATGATAAGAAGGAGGTAAGGGAGAAAGAAAAATGGGGAAGGATTGGAAAGAAATGGGGAAGAGTATTGAAAGTGAAATATGAGGGGGTGGCTAAGTGGCTCAGAGGATCAAGAAGCAGGAGTAGAGATGGGAGGTCCTGGGCTGAAATTTGGCCTAGAAGCTGACTACGCATATGACTCCAGGCAAGTCATTTAACCCCCACAGCCAGCCCTTATGGCTCTTCTTCCTTTAAAGCAATACTCAGTATTAATTCCAAGATAGAAGGTAAGATTTTTAAAAACAATGATAGAAAAAGAAGAATGAAGTGAGAAAAAGAAAAAGAAAAAAGGAGAAAGGAGGAAATGTTGGAAAAGAAGGGAAAGAGATTTAGATGCAATTCTAGGAAATGCTTAAGCTTGGTTTTGGTCTGTTATAACATAGTATATTATAGATTTAGAGAAGTAATTTTTCTAATTATATGCCAGTTGTCATTGAACATATTAAAAAACATTGGTAGTTTGCGTAGTTTGTATTTTTCAACAGATTTTAAGTTATTTAAATGCCTCCAGTTAGTGGTTTAAAAAGAACAAATTTAAAATTTAATTCTTAAAGTAGTTTGGGTCTCTCATTTCACTCTTAGTAACACTGATAATGAAAGTTTATTAAACTCCAAAGGCAACAGGCTTTTCAAAAGACAAATCTAATCCAACAATATAAAAACAAATTTTAAAGTATAGTCCCAAATTAAAAAAAAAACAACTAATCCAATTCAACTATAAATAGAAATCTATGCATAGCATTTATAAAATCAAGTAACATCTGTTGTTTCTTACTAAAAGGATAAACCCTGCCTCCCCCAAAATTGGGAAATGGACCCAAGTTAACAATTAAGTTTAAATGTTCAAGTTAATAATAATTCTTTAAGATGTATTTAATTAAACAAACTTCAAGGCTATTTCAGAACATATGACCCATAATGCAGACCAGACTACAATGAAATACTGTTAAAAATTCTAAGTGGCTTCAAAATTGAGAATGTCAAATACATACTATACTTGAATACAATATTAAATTTCAAATCTTGTAATCATTATTTGATTAAATATTTTGGTATTGGGAAATTTCTGCCTAACTCGAATCTAATTAAAATTCAAGTTACATAAAAGGATTAAAAAGTATTGGTTCTGTTACTATCACAGTAGTACATTCATTTATGTGTATATGTAAATATACAAATTACCTTCTTACTAAGTCTTTGGTTTTCTTTTTCAATTTTCAGAATTTTGGAATTACTGCTTTCTACAGAATCCACAGCATTTCGAAGCTCTTCTATGGTCTTCACCAAACTCTGATTTTCCATTTCTAATTTCAATAATCTACTTGATGTTAATTCATTCACCTCATGGCCCAGAGATTTCTGTGGCGCTATAAAATTTAAAAATATGACATTAGTAGGGGTATGTATGTGTATCTATCTGGCTATCTCTCTGTATCTCTTTATTATTAGATAAATATCACTGAATCACTTACCCCAAGGGTTACTAATTTGTATCTAATTTGATGAATATTAATATAGAAGATAAAGATAAAAAAATCCAGGAAATATAGGTTCTGTGTTTTTTACATGATGATATTGATGTGCAATCTAATAGAAATGGCAAAAATCAAGAGATCTGGGAGATAGCATGAGTCAATCTTGATGGGCCTTCCTTTCCTTATCTTAAAAAATTGGAATGCAGGAATATCTATTTCCTTATCTATCCAATTTTCCTATTGCAAGGATCAAGCAAGACAACACATGTGAAATCCTCTCTCAAAAAAAATCATAATGGAAATATAATGAAGGGAAAGAACTGGGCAACAGTATCCAATGATGTTTTGAGAAAGATATAGGCAATATTTAAAAGAAATCTACTCTACATTTTAAATGGTGACATGAGTATACAAAGCACCAAAATTAACATCTTCACAATGCAAGATTTAAAGAATTCAAAGTGGATCCCAATACAATATATTGGCTCTATGAAATCTGTTTTTTCCAGTGTCTCCTATAATAGTCTCTCATTAAGCAACAGTCCAGAAATAGTATTTCAAATAGTTCTAAAGCATACTTTAAATATTTTTCAATGATGGTAAAAAGAGTTTGAATCTTTCAAAACTAGGAAAAGTAAAATTCTAGATTTTCAAATCTCACAGGGACCAAATTAAATGATTATGCTATCTAATGGAGTAATAAAAACTTCACCTTTTCAATGAATTTGTTTTGGTGGATTTGTAATAAGTCCTTAATAAATATCTGCTGGGGCTGAAGGCATAGAAAATACATTAGAGAGTCCTGATAAGGCAATCTCAGGAGAAAAAAATCATAGCGAGTCATTATTTCCTAAGTCAAATTAGAATGGGGAGACAGAGAAATAGATCTTTTGACACTGGGGTTAGGGTCTGACTGAGAGCCCAGAGGATGAAGCATTTTATGAAACTAAGAAAGAACTGAGAATGAGTACCAGACAGGAGTCAAAGAATATTCCACGAATAAGAATCTTTGTATCTTGAAGGATATTAGTAATTCATGCTAAACACTCCTTTAAATTAGAGGCAAAATAGGCTATCTTAATGAAATAAATGACAAAATCTCATAATAAAGATATGTGACTCAGATCAGTGGAATAGACTTGGGATAAGTAACCTCAGCAAGACAGTCTATGATAAACCCCAAGATCCCAGCTTTTGAGACAAAAATCCACTATTTGATAAAAACTGCTGGGAAAATTGGAAGACAGTATGGGAGAGATAAGGTTTGGATCAACATCTCACACCCTACACCAAGATAAACTCAGAATGGGAGAATGACTTGAATATAAAGAAGGAAACTATAAGTAAATTAGATGAATACAGAATAGTATACTTGTCAGATCTTTAGGAAAGGAAAGATTTTAAGACCAATTAAGAGTTAGGGAAAAAAATCACAAAATGTACAATAAATAATTTTGATTACATTAAATTAAAAAGGTTTTGTACAAATAAAACCAATGCAACCAAAATTAGAAGGGAAGCAACAAATTGGGAAAAAATCTTCATAACAAAAACCTCTGACAAAGGTCTAATTACTCAAATTTACAAAGAGCTAAACCAATTGTACAAAAAAATCAAGCCATTCTCCAATTGATAAATGGTCAAGGAACATGAACAGGCAGTTCTCAGCCAAAGAAATCAAAACTATTAATAAGCACATGAAAAAGTGTTCTAAATCTCTCATAATTAGAGAGATGCAAATCAAAACAACTCTGAGGTACCACCTCACACCTAGCAGACTGGCTAACATGACAGCAATGGAAAGTAATAAATGCTGGAGGGGATGTGGTAAAGTTGGGACATTAATGCATTGCTAGTGGAGTTGTGAATTAATCCAGCCATTCTGGAGGGCAATTTGGAACTATGCCCAAAGGGCGATAAAAGACTGTCTGCCCTTTGATCCAGTCATAGCACTGCTGGGTTTATACCCCAAAAAGGTAATAAGGAAAAAGACTTGTACAAGAATATTCATAGCTGCACTCTTTGTGGTGGCCAAAAATTGGAAAATGAGGGGATTCCCTTCAATTGGGGAATGGCTGAACAAATTGTGGTATATGTTGGTGATGGAATACTATTGTGCTCAAAGGAATAATAAACTGGAGGAATTCCATGTGAACTGGAACAACCTCCAGGAACCAATGAGAAAGGAGCAGAACCAGGAGAACATTATACACAGAGACCGATACACTATGGTACAATCGAGTGTAATGGACTTCTCCATTAGTGGCAATGCAGTGATCCTGAACAACTCAGAGGGATTTATGAAAAAGAACACTATCCATATTCAGAGGAAAAATTGGGGGAGTAGAAACACTGAAGAAAAACAACTGTTTGATTACATGGGTCGAGGGATATATGATTGGGGATATAGACTCTAAATGATCATCCTAGTGCAAACATCAACAACATGGAAATAGGTTCTGATCAAGGATACATGTAAAACCCAGTGGAATTGTGCATTGGCTATGGGAGGGGCGAGGAGAGGGGAGGGAAAGAATATGATTCTTGTAACCAAGGAAAAATGTTCTAAATTGACTAAATAAAATATTTTTTAAAAAAAGATATGTGACTCAGGAAAAAAATAAACTAAATAAAAATACTAACATGGAGAAAAACAAGAATACAATGAAGAGGACTGTTGAGAGGGTCAAATAAGATGATAATCATAAGGTACTTAACAGTGCCTGGAACATAGCATTATATAAATGTTATCAATTATTATAGTTATTAGAATAAAAAAATCCAGTCACTTTCTAAAAACCCGAAAATTTCCAACAATACTATATCCAAAATCCAGAGCTTCCCAAATAAAGGAAAAAGTACGGCAAAGAGTGAGAAGAATTCAAACACTAAGGAGGCACAATCAGAATCACATAATTTAGCAGTCATCACTTTAAAGCAGCAGAGAGCCTAGAATAAGATATTTCAGAAGATAAAAGATACAAAGATATATAAGCAAAAATAATTTACTCAGGGAAAATGAGTAAAATTTTATAGAAGGAAAAAGTAGAGCTTTAATGAAATAAAAGACTTCTAAGTATTGATGATAAAAGCTCAGAACTGAGTAGAAACTTTGAAATATGAATATTAGTCAAGCAAAAAAAAAAACAAGACTGAGAAACCATAAGGTATTAAAGGAGAACTTGCTTATATTCTGATATGGGCAGAAGTTATGTCAAAATTCTATCATCATCAGAGTTACATAGAAAGTCTATTACAAAGAGGGCCTAGGAATGGTTCTATTATGTCTCAATGATCTTACAAGTATAAAGAGGGTAGAAGAGTAAGGCAGCAAGAGAAATAAGGGGAAAAGGAAGAATGAGAAAATTTATCTCACATAAATGCAAGAAGAAGGTATGTAGGGGGAATAGGAAAGAAACTTCATTCTCATTTGAACTGTTCAAAGTAGGGACAAATACATACAAACATAGTTAAGTACAAAAATATTTTTTTTTCACTAGGGAAACAGGAACTGAACAGAAGATAACGGGTTATAAAAAGGATGTATGAGACTGGGTGAGTGTGTGTATGTATTTCTCAGCTTTGCATTGCACCTTGACAAAAACTGATTACATATTATGGCATAAAATACACATAAATAAGGCAAAGGAAAACAAAAATAGTAAATGCATCTTTTATGGGCTACAATATATTAAAAATGAATTAAAGTTTTAAAGCATAACCCTAAGGAATGGGAGGGTCCAAGAACAAATTATAGACACATTCAAGAATTTCACTAAAGATGACACCAATGAGACAAAATACTAAAATTTTTGGGATACAATGAAAGCAGTACTAAAGAGAAAAATTTATCTCATACCTTCTTTTATCAATTAAAGAGAGAAGTGGCAGATCAATGAGTTGAAACATACAATTAAAAAACTGCAAAATCAACAAATTATCTCCTTCAATTAAATATCTAAATAGAAATCTTAAAAAATCCAAAGATGAGATTAACAAAATTGAAAGGGAAAATAATCTAAATAAAAGTAGTAACTTGTTTTAAAAGCACAATGAAATAAACTTTTAGCTAACTTGATTAAAAAACAAAAAACCGTTAAATCCAGTCTTAGAATCAATACTATGTAATGATTCCAAGGCGAAGAGCGGTAAGAGCTAGGCAATGGGAGTTAAATGACTTGCTCAGGGTCACAGAGTTAGGAAGTGTCTTAGGCCATATTTGAACTTAGGACCTCCTATCTCAAGGCCTGGTTTTCAATCCACCAAGTCACCCAACTACCCCCCACTAACTTGATTTTTAAAAACGAAGGAATCCAAATTTCTAATATTAAAAATGAAAAGGGTGAATAATCAACTAATAAATAAAAAATTCTTAAAAACAATTTCATCTAATTATATGCTACTAAAATGACAATTTAAGTAAAATGGATGAAAACTTACAGTTATATCAAATGTTTAAATTAAAAGAACAAGAAATGAATAATTTAAATATACAATCTTTGAAAAAATAACTTGAACAAGCCATAAGTGAACCACAAAGGGGAAAAAGCCAACATACGAACAAATGGACTTAAAAGTAAATTCTATTAAACAAAAGGACAATTAGTTAAAAATAGCGCATAAATGATATTTAAAATTATCATATTATAGCAAATAGCCAACACCTATACAAGGAAGAGTCAATAGAGAAAAACTACAGATGAATATTCCCAATCAATTTAACATAAAATATTATTGAGACTACAAAAACATATAACAAAAATTACATACTATGACAAAGTTGGTTTTATACCAGGAATGCAGTTATGGTTTACTTCAGGAAATATAAATATAATTGACATTAAAAAAACAGAACAAAAAATGTTTTATCATTATATTAATAGATGCAGAAAAGCCTTTTGAAAAAATAACAAAGCCTGTTTTAAAAAAAAAAAACTCACTAGAGGGGGCAGCTGGGTAGCTCAGTGGGTTGAGAGCCAGGCCTAGAGATGGGAGGTCCTAGGTTCAAATATGGCCTCAGACACTTCCCAGCTGTGTGACCCTGGGCAAGTCACTTGACCCCCATTGCCTAGACCTTACCACTCTTCTGCCTTGGAGCCAATACACAGTATTGACTCCAAGACGGAAGGTAAGGGTTTAAAAAAAAAAACTCGCTAGAAATCATAGTGAAAAAAACCCAGATAAAATCCATCTAAAACCAAAGAGTCAACATCCTCTGTAATGAAACTCAACTGAAGGCTTTTCCAATAAGATCAGGGGTAAAGCAAGCATGTTCATCATCACTATTTCTATTCAATTTAGTGCTAGAAACATCAACTAGCAATAAGACATGAAAAAGAAATCAAGAGAATAAAAACAAGAAAGGAAGAAACAAAATGATCACTTTTTACAGATGATCTGATGATGGCTTAGAAAACCTTAGAGAATCGATTTTAAAAAACTAATTGAAAGAATGAAAAACACTATATAAAACAATCCCATACAAATCATCAGCATTTCTATACAAAAACATAAGCAGGAAGAAATATAAACTCCATTTTAAAATAACTACAAAAAAAGGTAAAATACTTTTGCTATATGAACACAATTACAAAAGATTTAAATGACTGCTAACTACTATTTTTATGATTAGCAACTACAACCCTCCAGTCAATTAGATTTTCTCCCTAGTATTTTTTGGGAAAATATAAGTATGAATTAATAAAAAAATCCTTTCGTTTCTTATTACATGCATTACTAATAAATTAGGTCTTACTATACCATATACTTACATTTTCAACAGTTAACTTGGGTTAAAAAGCTAGACATGTCTATGCTCAAATATGTGGTCCCTTCATAATATTTCTGTAGCTGGGAGTCCTTAATGTCTATCAGCTGCTTTCTCTATAACATATGTGTATGTGTGCATGAATAAGTATATAGATATACATATAATTAAATATTTAAGTATATACATAGCCATGTTTTATTTATAAACTAACAGAAGCTGATGAATATAGTCAAAAGTACTTTCAAATTCAGTATCTAACATACTCTCTTCACTGTGCCATATAATATCTAGTGAATGAATATCTTCAAAATATCATTCATAGAATTAGATATAAAGGATTTGATAGCTTACTTAGAAAATTTGCAAATGTCAAAGGAAGAAGAATAGCTAACAGGGAGTCACAAGAGGGTGGAGAATAGAGAAGGAGAGAATTCAGAAAACAGCATTTTAAAAAAAAAAGAAAAATGTCTAACATGACTTTACCAAGTCTTTATTTCTTTAGACTAAATAAATACCAATTCCTTCAATTTGTGGTTTTTTTATGACATGAAATCAGGGCCTTTCTGGTTTCCCTCACTGTTCCCCACCCAGTGAGAAGGAAAGAAAAACAAAAACGATTACCAATATGTACAATATTACAAAACAAATTCTTACAGTTTTTTTTTTCCTTCAAGTATAGCAAAACAAGGGAGCAAAGTGGATGCTCCTGGCCTTGGGAGTGAGGAAAGGTCTTGTTTCAAATCCCACCTCTGACAATTACTAGCTGAGAAATATGGCAAAGCTATTGCACTTTTCAGTTTCTTTTTACTTGTATTTTTTAGTTACAGTTTTACCTTTTTTTTTTTGAACATCACATTCATTTCTGAATATGCCTCTTCCCTTCCCCTACACCTTGTGGCCAACATGAAGCTGATACATTGAAGGAGAATCAGACTCTATAGCCAATAAAAAGAAGAGATGTGTATTGTTTCAATTCTCTAGGAACTTCAATTTCTTAGTCACTAGATATTATATGGCACAGTGAAGAGAGTATGTTAGATACTGAATTTGAAAGTATTTTGGGGATAATAACTATAGTACTAACCTCCAGAATTGCTATAGGAATGAAATGATAATCTATGTGAAACACTTTTGAAACCTTAAAATGTTTTTCTGTTTTATGGTTTGTACCTAGTATTCTGCAAAGAATAAATAAAATAACTGTTGAAATGAAGTATCTGAATTACTCATGGAAGAGAAACCTCTTATTTCACTTGTATCAGAAGGCAGGAATACAAACAATAGAGACACATTTAAGTTTATTATAAACTTCCTAATAATTTCAAGTAGAATGGGCTATTCTTTGTAAGTACACACTCACTAGAAGTCTTCAATAAGGGTGCTATTTATCAAATATGATGTAAAAGAGATTTTTTCCCTATATATGGTTTCCACTAGATGGTCACTGAGTTCCCTTCTAAATATGAAATTCAGCAACCTTATCTGAGGGGAAACACATTTCCTATGTTTCTACAGAAGTTTGAATATGTTTTGGTATACCTTCTGAGAGTTCACTAGTTCTTGATATCTGTTCCAATTCCCAGCCAAGATGTAATGACTCATCCATACTTTGTTTCTGTGCCATTTCCAAACTCATATTTTCTTCCATTAGCTCTTCAATCTTTTTTCTATCCATATCACGTTCCTTGGGAGAAAAAGAATTAGTTATACTAAATATCATTTCACTAGTTCAAAGTTTTATTAAAACTGTATCACTTGAAATTATAAAATGTAAGAAATAACTCTATAGAAATCTGATCTTTTAAAATATCTTTAATATTTTGGATATACATTAAAAAAATTAAATATACATTAAAGTTCCTTTTAAAGGTGAGCTAGAGATTGGCCAATATGACAACAAAGGAAAGTGATAAATGTTGGAGGGGATGTGGCAAAACAGGGATACAAATATACTTGCTGGTGGAATTGTGAACTGGTCCAACCATTCTGGAGGGCAATTTGAAACTATGTACAAAAGACTTTAAATGAATGCCTGCCCTTTGATCCAGCCATACCACTGCTAGGTCTGTACCCCTAAGAGATAATAAGGAAAAAGACCCATACAAAAATATTTATAGCTGCGCTTTTTGTGGTGGTGAAAAACTGAAAAATGAAGGGGTGTCCATCGATTAGAGAATGGCTGAATAAAAGTATCTGTTGGTGATGGAATACTATTGTACTTAAAGGAATAAAGAAATGGAGGAATTCCATGGGAAATGGAACAACCTCCAGGAACTGATGCTGAGTGAAAGGATCAGAACCCGGAGAACATTGTACACAGAGCCTGATACAAGTAAATGTAATGGACTTCTCTACTAATTGCAATGCAATGATACAGGACAATCCAGAGGAATTTGGAGAAAGACATCCACATCTAGAGAAAGAACTGTGGAACCAGAAATGCATTAGAAAAATATATAAACGACCATGTAGTGCAAGAGGGATATGACTAGGGTTTTTAGTTAAAGAATTGCTCTACTACAAATATGAATAACATGGAAATAGGTTGTGAACAATGCTACATGTATAATTCAGTGGAACTGCTTGTCAGCTTTGGGAGTGGTGAAGAGAAAGCAGGGTTGGGATGGGGATCATGAATCATGTAACCATGAAAAAAATATTCAAAATAAAAATAAAAAATTAAATTAAAATAAGTACTTAAAGATGAGCTAGGATCAAACCATATAGTTTAGTCATACTGTGTGAAATTTTTGGCTAGTTTTAGGGAAAGCTGTATTTTTTCACAAAAATTTACTGATTATGGTCATCTAATAAAACAACAATCTAAATAAAGTCCTGTGTCATATTTCCTATACCATTTGGACAACGAATACACCCAATAATTTTTGAAGAATGCTTTAATAATTTGAAAGTGATTTCTTTTTACTACTAGTTTTGTTTTATTTAAGGTTATAATTTCCTCCCATTTCTCCTGCTACTTCAGTCTGCCTAACCTGTTCCTTACTTTCACTATGACTTTACAATCCCTTTATTTCAACTTTTTCTGACAACTCATGGATCTTGTTCTAGCTTTACCCACCTTACCTATGTAGGTTTTTAAATTTTTCAATGCTAAAATGTGACATGGATTTCAACCCATCACAGATTTGAAACTGTTCCTTCCAAAATTACCAGCTACATTATTTTTTTTTCTTTTTAAAAGTCTCTTTTTTAATATGAACTTACTCACCACCAACAAACAAAAGTATTCCAATATGTGGCATGTAACAAAAAAAGGGTACTGTATGAAACTAGAAACTGTAATTATTTTTCTTACTATGGAGATTTTTTAAAAAGTATAATTAAATTTTAATATGATAATTCCAACATTATCTCTTACTTGCTAAATGTAAGAGCTTTTCCCCAGTTCTCCTTATATCATATTCTTATCAAAATATCTACCTAATGTCCCTAGAATAAAAATCAAATTTCTTAGATCAACACTTAAAATTTCCATAATCTGATACTATCTGCCTATTTAGACTTAATATTAGATAAACTTTGTTTCCAAAACTCTCTCACTTCCATGTACCTTATCCAGGGTAATCTTTCAAGCATATTCCCTACTCAGCCCGACCTTTACCATTCTTGACTTAGCTCAGGGACTAACTCCCACTAAAAATATATCTTCATCCTTCCAGTTCAAAATGTTTTAATTTGTTTCTATGCTGCAGCCTTCTTGAAGAATGCACATTTTTTGAGAAGAGAGGACTGTTTCATTTTTGTCTTTGTGTCCTTAGCATCTCAAGGAATCTGGTACATATATAGCTACTTAATTTTTTTTTTGGCAATTTAATTGATCTCTTCTTTCCCACTCCCCCAAATCTCTATATATTCTCATTCATCCTCTCTTCTAATCTCAGAGGATTAGGCAATCTGTTTGGTCAAGACTGACTTCATGATCACTATCCCCCTTCCCATTTCCACCACGAATTCACTTCTCTCAATCATCAATGATCTTTTTTCTACTGGTGCTTTTTCCTTGACCTTTTAACCACAATTCAGTCTCCCTTAAT
Source organism: Monodelphis domestica (assembly GCF_027887165.1). Taxonomy (NCBI): domain Eukaryota; kingdom Metazoa; phylum Chordata; class Mammalia; order Didelphimorphia; family Didelphidae; genus Monodelphis; species Monodelphis domestica. Next base: position 648,808,852 of record NC_077227.1, on the reverse strand, counting down.
CTAAAAACTCCTTCCTTTGACTGTTAGGTCTTCTTAATCCTGTTTGTTTTTATCCTCAAACTCACTAAGAAACCACTAGAAAAGAATACTTTAAACTTCTTATTCATTTATCAACCCATTTCACTCTGCCATTCCCCTACCAAGCTGCTGAAATGGATCATTTTCAAGGTTACTCATGGCCTCTTAACCCCCAAATTCAATAATCTTTTTTTTTTTCAGTCTATCTATCTTTCCTAGCATTTGATTTTAAAACTGCTGTCCTCCTTCTTACTGCCTTCACCCTCCCTTAGCTTGCATAACACTGATTACCTAACTCTCTCACTCCCTTCTGAATACTAATGGCTATTAGGATTAAAATTCTCTGGAGATTGCATTAAATTCACATATGGCCAAGGTTAGCCAGGATATTTCCTAAAGTCTTGACATTTATTCTTTTACCTTCTCTTCTTGTGTTCCTATGTCAAACTCATTTATATCTAAGGTTTGAATGAACATTCCTATGCAAATGGCTTGAAATCACTACAAGACTAAAGTTCAAACTCTGCTTGTCCAAAATGGAGTTCATTATTTCCACCCATCTCCCCACCTAAAATCTGAATTTTCACTAACTTCTTTAATATAGCTTCTTCTTGGTAAGTTTTGAGTTTTTTCTCCTTTCTCCATAGGCACCTCATAGTACCAGTTACCAAGTGCTTTTCCCCTTCCTTTCATCTCCACAAGTTGCCTTTCTGAATTCCAACTATTGTAAGAGTCTCTTTCTTGGTCTCTGCCTCTAGATTCGCCATTCTCTACTTATACTGATATATTTTTCTACTCTGCTACTTTGAATAAGCTAACCAAGTAAAATTTAAACTATTTTATCTTGACAAAAGGCTTTCTACAGTCAGGCTCCAATATAAATTTAATTATCACATCTATCAACCTGTACAATTTATATTATTCTCCCCATCACACTTCTGTTGTTCCTTTATGTCAGGAATCAATACTTTTCCTGCCCTGTCCATCCTCATCTCAGTCCCTCTCCGTTTTTTGTTTGTTTGTTTGTTTGTTTGTTTTTAATGACCTAAATCAAGTGCCACCTCGTCCAGGGAATTGTTCTTCCCTGATGATGCTTCCAAGCATGGTTTCTGCTTTTTTATATTTATATACTGTTTCTTTTACCTTTAGTATCTACCTATATATCTGTGAACATAGGTATTTAAGAAGTGCTTGACTTAAATTGAAAATAAATCATTGCTATTCCACTCTATTCTTCATTTTCTTACATTGAAATGAAACAAGATGCCTAATATCAAGCTCCCTTCATGTTTTATCAAGTTTATATATTCTTACCATCTCCATATCATGTAGTTTAGCCTTCAGTTGTAAGTTCTCTTTTTCTAATTCATGTAATTTATCAGAACGAGTGCGGGTTCCTTCTAGTTGGTCTTCTAACATACTTTTTGTTTCCAATAATACTTGATTGTCTTCTTTTAATTCCTACAAACATTTTAAATAGTTTAATCATCACAATACATATAATTAGTATATTTATACTTTAAAGAATCCAAGAGAATGAAATGTTATATTTTAATAATAAAACAACAAAGTGAGTAAAATTTCTCTGCCTCTCTGAAGTAACTGAAAACTACAAGCATTTGCAAAAGTCTAATTGGGATTTGGAGTTCTTTTTTCTGACCTCTAAGACTATATTTAAGTACAATAAAACCTAAATTTTAACCTCTTGGATCTCTGTGTAGTAATTGTATTATTCAGCAGCAATTACCTATCACAAGGACTTAATGGGAATATTTTTCCTATATCTACATTAAAACTATAAAATGATTTTATATTTTGATAGATCTAAGATCTCAACAGTATAGGTACTGCTTTTCTGGGTTTATGTTGCAATCCATCCATTCCTTCTCCATCTGTAAGATTGCTGTTCATGTGCTTCTATGTACTTTCATGGAGGATCTATGCAAATCACTGGAAGATTTTGCTGATGAGCATCAGTTGATCATCATATAATATTTCTGTTACTATATACACTATTCTCCTGGCTTTGTTTATTTCACATCAGTTCATATAACTCTTTCCAGGTTTTCCTGAACTCATTCTGTTTGTCCCTCCTTTATGGTGTAATAATACTATTCCATTACAACCATATACCCCAACTTGTTTAGCTATTCTCCAATTGATGGATACTCCCTTTGTTTTTCAGACTTCCACTGAAATCTCATACATCTCAGGAATTTGAAATTAACCTTCCTTGAGTTCTCAAAGGCTATGTCAGCAAAGTGCAAGCCCTAGATGTTCCTACTAAAGATGTAGGATCTCAAAGATGTTCCTATTCTGAGGACCAATCTAAAATAAGTCTAAAGAGTTTCATAACCAAAACAATCACAAAATGATGTATTTTTTTAACCATAGCAATTTTCAAAGACCACCTAATGAGTAAGAGAGAAGTTCCAATTTGCATCAGTGAAGAAATGCCTTACAAAAGTAAAATGATAGAATCTTTTTCAAGTATTAAAAGTTATATTCAGCTTCTACATGAATGCCCTCCCAATCTCCTTAGTTGCGATCTCTCTCATGTCTCTAATTACTTGATATATATACTTTGTACATGTTGTCTCACACCTGGTAGATTGTAAGCTCCCTAAGGTCATGGATTTTTAAAAAACACATACCTTCCCTCTTAGAATCAATACTGTGTATTGGTTCTAAGGCAGAAGAGTAGTAAGGGCTAGGCAATGGGGATCAAGTGACTTGCCCAGGGCCACAGAGCTAGAAAGTGTCCGAGGCCATATTTGAACCCAGGACTTCCTGTCTCTGGGCCTGGTTCTCAATTCACTGAGCCACCCAGCTGCCCCCTGGCCATGGATTTTTAAAACTTTGTACTCATAGCCTAACTAGCTTTCTGACACAGAGTAGGTTCTTAATAAATACTTGACTAGCCTTAGCAACTAGGCAAGAGTTTTAAATATGAATACAATTTGACAATGCATTCCAATAGACTTATAACTGGCTGAGGTTGCTAATATATGGCTATTTCTATGGACCCCTAAATAATACTACTTCAAATATAAAATGAAAAAGATTTATACAAAATTGCCAAATTAAATTTATTTGTTATTAAATATCTTTTCACATTTCTTTATAAATTCAAATAAAGATCTATTAATTTTTATCAAATGCTTTCTTCATTTTTTCTTTCAGGATTTTTTATATGGCATATTTCAGGGAAAAGTACAGACAATATAGCTGGAGAAATATAGCAAAAATCAAAGCCATTAGGAAAATTAGTATTTTACAGAAGCAATGTCAAGTAAAATCCTTCCAAGGGTCACATTTTTTTATGAATATTAAGAGTGTCCCACATATATGTTTAATAATTAGCCTGGAACTTTCAAGTGCCTATTCAAGCCTATAAAATTTTAAATTATAATGTAATCAACACTAATGTCCTAGGTTAGGATTTTCCTTTTCAATTTTCCACTACTATTAACCCATAAGTCCCACTCTGGTAAACTAAAAACAACAAAGAATGGGAAAATGATACAACATAGGCTACTGAAAATCATTATTAGGCCAATTGTCTTTAAACCAGTTTGTGGGCTTTTTAGGATAAACATGGTAACTCAATCTTCAAATTCCTTAAAATCAAACAGATAATCATTATTTTACATCTATTTGCATTTAAATTTGCCTTTAAACTCAACTTTAAAAAATAAAATTTCTTGGAAGATATTTGGCATCCCACGCATGATAATACATACAAATTTATAGAGAAAGATAAGCCATGCATGCAATAAACAACAAGAAAGCCTATTAGTTCATATTCTCTTAGTTAACAGTCAGATCTAAACTAGCAGAGAAAATTGGGTAATGGAGGCAATTATTTAAATAGATAGCTTTTATCACAATTATGCTGTATTTAAAATTAAAATGGTCCTTTCGCTTAAATTACCTAAATTAACTGCATTTTCCTTCCCCAACTTCACTAAATTTGGTTAAATATGACTTAAAGTAGAATATTACCAGAAGGGGAAAAAAATTGCAAAGTACATTTTTAAAAGAAATTATTTTAGCTAAGAGACAGAAAGGAGGATCAGTGGAATAAACTTGGCGTAAATGATCTCAGCAAGACAGTTTATGACAAACCCAAAGACCCCAGCTTTTGGGACAAAAATCCATTATTTGATAAAAACTGCTGAGAAAATTGGAAGACAGTGTGGAAGAGATTAGGTTTGGATTAACACCTCACACCCCACACCAAGATAAATTCAGAATGAGTGAATGACTTGAACATAAAGAAGGAAACTATAAGTAAATTAGGTGAACACAGAATAGTATACATGTCAGACCTTTGGGAAGGGAAAGATTTTAAAACCAAGCAAGACTTAGAGTCACAAAATGTAAAATAAGTAATTTTGACTACATCAAATTAAAAAGTTTTTGTACAAACAAAACCAATGTAACTAAAATCAGAAGGTTAGCAACAAATTGGGAAACAATCTTCATAAAAACCTCTGACAAAGGTTTAATTACTCAAATTTACAAAGAACTAAATCAATTGTACAAAAAAATCAAGCCACTCTCCAATTGATAAATGGGCAAGGGACATGAACAGGCAGTTCTCAGCCAAAGAAATCAAAACTATTAACAAGCACATGAAGAAGTGTTCTAAATCTCTTATAATCAGAGAGATGCAAATCAAAACAACTCTGAGGTATCACCTCACAACTAGCAGATTGTCTAACATAACAGCTATGGAAAGTAATGAATGCTGGAGGGGATGTGGCAAAGTCAGGACATTAATGCATTGCTGGTGGAGTTGTGAATTAATCCAACCATTCTGGAGGGCAATTTGGAACTATGCCCAAAGGGTGATAAAAGACTGTCTGCCCTTTGATCCAGCCATAGCACTGCTGAGCTTGTACCCCAAAGAGGTAATAAGGAAAACGACTTGTAAAAGAATATTCATAGCTGCGCTCTTTGTGGTGGCCAAAAATTGCAAAATGAGGGGATGCCCTTCAGTTGGAGAATGGCTGAACAAATTGTGGTATATGTTGGTGATGGAATACTATTGTGCTAAAAGGAATAATAAAGTAGAGGAATTCCATGGAGACTAGAACAACCTCCAGGAAGTGATGCAGAGCGCAAGAAGGAGAACCAGGAAAACATTATACACAGAGACTGATACACTGTGATACAATCAAATGTAATGGACTTCTCCATTAGCGTCCCTGAACAATCTGCAGGGATCTAAAAAACACTATCCACAAGCAGAGGATAAACTGTGGGAGTAAAAACACTGATGAAAAGCAACTGCTTGACTACAGGGGTGGAGGGGATAGATAGGACTGAGGAGAGACTCTAAATGAACACTAATGCAAATACCAACAACATGGAAATCGGTTTGAATCAAGAGCACATGTGATAGCCAGTGGAATTGTGTGTGGGCTATGGGAGAGGTGGTGGGAGGGGGGGGGGGGAGGGAAGAAAAGAAAATGGATCTTTGTTTCCAGTGAATAATGTTTGGAAATGACCAAATAAAAATTTTTTAAAAAAGAAGAAATTATTTTAATATAGAAAGCAGATCTGTTTTGAGTTGCATACAAGCACAGAATTTTAGTCACAAAGTATCTTTAAGGTCATCAAGATTAGGTCATTTTAACATGAGCAAAGAGAATAAGGTAACTTGATTAATGGCACAGAATAAGGAGTGGTAGACCCAAGACCCAAACCCAAATGTCCTGAAGTACTAATACAGTAGTTCATTTTTAGCACACCATTAGAAGAGGAGGTAGGGAATGGATCAGGACCTGTAATTTTACTGGTATGAGGAACTCCCAGTGTGGAAACTCACACCGCTAATACAGAACAGTAATTCATCTGTAACATATCTTTTTTTAAAAAAACCTCTTACCTTCTGTCTTAGAAGTGACACTAAATATCAAATCCAAGGCAAAAGACCTCAAAGGGCTAGGCAACTGGAGTTAAGTGACTTGCCCAGGATCACACAAGTAGGAAGTGTCTGAGGCCACATTTGAACCCAGGGCCTCCTGCCTCCAGGCCTGGCTCTCTATCCACTGAGCTATCTGGCTGTTCCTGTAAGTTATAGTCTGAAAAAGTAGCCTTGCTATCTATTAATAAAATGATAAATCATAAAAATTATAATATGACAAAAGAGAAAAAAATAGTAAAAAGAATTGATGACTCAAGATAAAAATATTGTCAGGAGAGTTAAAGGCATCATTAGGATTAATATCTCATATTTAAAATAACATTCCATGCTCTGTTAGAATGTAAGGTTACCCTCTACTGGAGAAGAGTAGACTACAATAAGAACATTTAAATAAATACAAAATAATGTCACAGTGAGAACAGATGGCACAATGGGAAAAAGGAAAGACCTCTTACAGAAGTGGCATTTAAACCGAGTTCTGAAGAGAGCTAGGAATTCTAAAAGGTATGGGGAACAACTTATTGCAAGGGCATGCAGTGGGAGGAGAATTGTCATTTATAGGGAATAGTAAACAGGTCAGTCTGGATGAAACAATAAGTAGATAAAAAAGAATAATGTAAAATATATCTGGAAAGATAGGTTGGAGCCAGATTGTAAAAGCTTTTAAATACCAAGCAGCAGAACATATATCTATTTATTCCTAGAAGAAATGGTTAACATTGAAGCTTCTTAAGCAGAAGAGAGACATCAATAGATCTTTTCTTTAGGAATATAAATAGGTAACGGTATCTATACAGATAATATTTCAAAGCAGAACTTTGCCAAATCCTAGCTGTAACCCTTAATAGAAAATAGTAATTCCTTTAACCTGCTGAATTTCAGTTGGATACAGTTATTTAAGAGGAGAAAACTATTCAGGACAGTAAAAATATGGGGAAGATGTCTACTTTTTATCCATAAAGGAATTTTAGAAATTATATACAATTTAAAGGGTATAAAAATAAAGTATCTTCTGCCAAACAATTACATATCGATCCTACTAATTTCTGTTGGTCATGCAGCTCTAATATTGGTAAGCTTGGTGAAAATTCAGGTCAAACTAAATAGTAATGTGAAGATGGGATTAACTCTCTCCTTGTCTACTATTAAATTTAATCAACAAAAGTAAATACATTCCTACTTAACCCTAAAGTAGGGGAGGTCCACAAACTACTTACTGAAGGGGTTTGTACCTCTAGAAACAACTGACCACCCCCTGGGCAGTCCTAAGCAAATTTATGGACTACAATTGGTCCCCTAAAGTGGAGGAAGGAACAGAAAGTGACGCAAAGAAAGGTTTTTTAAAATGACTGAAATTTCCTTTAAGAGGTCTTCAAGCTCTTTCGAGGCTCTGGAGGCTGGTGGAGGACCTAATTCAGTGTGAACCTCGGGCTCTAGCATTTGGTAAGACTGCTCTTGGATCTTCCCCTTTGGACTACAACATGGATGAGTGAAAAGCTGACTCCTTTCCTGGCTTCTGGAGAGATTAGTTTCCAGAGGACCCCTCTTTGGTTATGTATAGAGATTCCATGTAGAACCTAGGCATGTAAATCTGGGTGATTTCTACATGCTCATTTCCCATGAGAATCACAGGGGGGATTGTGTAATTAAAATTTGAACCCTAGAATTACAATTTCCAGTATCCCATTTTCCTCCTCATGTTACGTGCTGATGTAGGAAGGATATAAGTTTTGTGTAGCCCCACCTCTCGTTCTCTCTTCCTATGATCCATTTGGTGGAGGTGGTGTGAAGTGAGTGGCAGGATTATCTATTCACGTGTCTTAATATTTTGTTAGATAATTACCTTTTTATTCCTATACTTCACCTGATTATTAATAAAATTTATAAAATATAATACTTGGAACATGGTTCATTGATTTAAATACTATAGTAACTTTTAAAAGATTTAAATATCATGGAGTAACAAAGCAATTTCTAATTTTTAATTATAGACTTTAATAGTATAACAAGAAAATATAAGCTAAATAATTATAAGTGAAATTATAACTAAGGATATTCTTTTGTTTTCAAATGGAAGACATGCTTAGTAATATGGTAAATGCTTTTTTAAGTAGCATGGGGAGAATATTATGATCACTAGTCTAAGACAGGAAAACAGCAATGGCAAATGATGCCAAAAGGTCACCAAAACCAATAATAGAGGTACGAGGAGGTCATATTCCACCACTATATCCTAAAATAATATTGCCTCCTTAACAAGTTCTGTTCTGTTATCAAAGGCAGTAAATTACAATAAAATATTTATCTGTTCTGTAGATTCCAACACCTATTGTAGTTATTGAGAAAAACTGTAGTATTAATTCAAATATTACAAAATTTTGAAAGGAAAAAGTACCACGATCAGTTTAAGAATAATATAGCATACCTCAACTCTTGCTTTATAAAATTCAATATCATGTAGCCTCTCTTTATATCTGCTGACTTTGCTTTCAAGCTTGTCAACTCTGATTGCTTTTTCTCGAAGTGCATCCAATTCATCTCGGTATACTCTGGCTGAGCGAGCATCCGAAAGCAAGTTCATATTCTAATAAACAAAATATGTACTATATAAAGTTAGAATTTTTTCATTTTGTATTTCCAGAATCACAGTTAAGGCAATACTTCCAAAAGAATAAATAATTCTTAGCAAACTATCTTTTCAAAGGATAATAAAAAGCAAAAATGAATCATGATTTATTTCTTATTCAATTATAAAATAAATTTGAAACCATTTCAACAGGAAATATTGACTTCATCATAACAACCTAAAATGAAGAAATGTAGCATAGGAGATAGAGGGCTTTGGAGTTAGGAAGATTTGGATTCAATTTCTGTCTCTGATAAATACTACCTATATATGAGAGAGAAAGATAAATGATTTTCTTCAGTAGGAAATCCTATATACTAATGAAGTCATAGTTATATATTAGAAATAACATAGTTATACATATATACACCCATATATTGTATATATGAATATATATGTCTATATATGAAGATTTAATTATTTTTATATATGATCAATTTAAAAGTGTTGAGTATTGCTGTTTTCATGAGTAACTTTTTATTCAGAGTCAGAGAGTAACTTGCCCTATAATGTCACCAATATAGATAAATGAGGAAATTTTAACAATGTAAGTCATGATCTTCTCTGCAACTTTTAGCTTCAGAAATTTGCCTAGAACACTGAGAGATTAAGTGCTTTTCTCTGGTCATATCACCAGGATGCTTCACATGAGATAAATATGGAACTTAAACCCAAGTCTTTCTGACTCCAAGGACTGCTATATATCCACTACAATACATTCCTTCTCATATGCGTGTATGAAGATATAATCAGTCAGACTGGTATGATACTATAAGAGATTATAAATTGGAATGGTAGCTACTTTATGGTATTGAAATAGTAGTTAAGAGTATTATTAGCAGTACCATGAATGATTAATGACAATGGCTACCATTCAAAAGGCTATGTGCTGGGGCTGTGAAGCAGTGAGATGTGTGGGTAGAAAAACTTCTTGACCTTAGTCCTTATGTTGTACACATAATCAAAAAGAAAAATATTGCCCTGTAATTGAAAATAAGAGAGAATAAACAACTTGAGACCAGAGAATAAGCTAAGTGTACAGTTAAGAGATTTTTTTCGATTAAAAAAAATTTTAAACATTTAAAAGAAATATGGCAAAGAAAATGCTCTAAGGTTTTAGACAGAAAACAGTTCTAAGTTACATTAAGTACAAACAGAATTGCGAGATTTATGAATGATTTTACAAAACCCAAAAATATTTTAGTAATCAAAAAGATGTATAGTCTTTCCCTTCTAAGAATTATAATAAAATTTGATGACTAAAACTATATCTGATATGAATAACTTTATAACACGAATACCATCATTTGATGGAAAAAAGTTTAGAATTTCAGAAATTTCCTATTTTGTCAACCAAAAACTGACTTGTACAAAAGTTCTCAAGTCCTATATTTCAATGCCACATGGAGGTGACTTGAGGTTTTAAAAACTATGGCAGCAGGAATAAGTTTTTTTAGGTTTTAACAAGATGAAAAGAATTTGCTGAAGGACAAACAAATGACTAGGTTTACTGTGTGAGGAAGAACCCAGCTAAAGGTGGAGAGTTTCATAACAATAAGGATAGCCACCAGATGATACATTTTTTGGTAAGCTATGAATAAATGCAGTCTAAAACAGTATAGCTGGATAGATGAAAGATATATCTATACCTTTAAAATTACAGATCTTTAACAGAGTAGAATGACTAAAATTCTATTACTAATGAGAAGTTAAAAAAATAAGCCAATTAAGTATTGAGATTATTTATATGAAAAATTAAGCAAATGAAAGAGAATGTTAATAAATTAGCAATATGAAGATTGAATTGTATTATCAGTAGCAAAATAAAGTTTAACATTAATTGGGTTGCCAACTTGAATTTCCAGGAACAAACCTCTTGTTGAAGTCTCTTTAGTTCTGTCTCCATCTGTTCAAGCTCTTGTTTACAGTCTAACAGTTGTTCAGTCTTTTCCTCCCTTAAATTGAGGGGAAAAAAACTATTCAATTCAACAAACATTTATTGTAAAAAGCAGTGTGCTAGATACTAGGGATACAAAGACAAAAACAAAACAGTTCTGCCCTCAAGAATCTTAGAGTTTACTTGGTAGATACAATGTATATATGAACAACAAACACAAGGTTATCAGAAGAAGACATTAATAAAAATTGTAAAGGGCACGATAGGAATCTATGGTAACCTCATTTGTTTTCCAAAGGCACCTGATTATTTTAGTGCTGAAATAAATTAAATTTAAAAGACAATAGCCAAAGGTCACTACTATAGGAGCAATAGATTTGCAAATAAAAAAGTAAAATAAAGGGTCATCATTTTTCAAATTCCATTTCTCCTATTTTCAACCTCATTGATCCTCAAAATATAGTACAAATACCTGAGGAAAAGGGGAGTTGGTTTTAGTTTATGTCTTCTAAAGAGTGACAAATTTCTTTAATGTCTAAAATGTTTATTGGGCCTTGATCTGTTATGCTTAAAGATCAGGCAATGAAATACATACTAAGCATGATACTTAAATTCCTATGAATCCATTCTGATTATTCACGTTATATGTAATATATATATTTATATATTTCCTCAACCAAAATAAACCCTTGCCTTCCATCTTAGAATCAAAACGATGTATTTGTTCTAAGACAGAAGAGTGGTAAGGGTATGCAATGGGTTAAGTGCCTTGCCCAGGGTCACACAGCTAGAAGTATCCAAGACAAGTTCTGAACCCATCATCTATGTTATATTTACATATTGTGAGCAATTTACCGATTATTTTATAATGTTAATATAGAAATGTTCAAGTGTGCCATTTCCATTAGGCATAAGACTACCATGACATTTGATCTTACTCTATTATTATAAATTGATTTTATACCAAGTTTGTTTCTTTTTCTGAAAATATCTCACAAAGACTGTGTGCTATAAGAGATTATGATAAATATGCAAAAGGAATTTCACAAGAAAGTGGAATACTAGTGACTAACTTGCTCTTTAATCTACATGGATGATTTTTTTTATCCTCAGCATAACTGACTCAAAAGATATAAAAAATATAAAACATTTTAACAATTTTAATTCAATCCAACAGTGCACAAAATTCTCTAGGATTTTAACACACCTCTATGGTCAAGTAAAATTTATTTACAAATTAAATTTGAATGTGGTGCAAAATGTTAAACTATTCATAGTCATCATTATAATCCTAATTGCATGCTTTATCTCAAGACTTGAGAGGACTCTACTAAATTATACAGGACATAGAAGTGTTCAATGTTTAGGCTATCTATTAACTGCCAGTCAAACTAATAACTGCAATCTTTTCACAATTTTCCCAGCACAGCTGTTTGTAGAATATCCTGGGCGTGTCCAATTCAAAAGACACGTAATAATGCAGATATCCACAAATGAAAGCTGCAGCTTTCTGTTTTCTAATTTTCCTATAGCCCATGATAGAATTTTCTCTGCATGATTCTATAAAATACTTAATTCAGTCAGTTTTAGGTACATTAAGATAATTCCTATATTGGGTTATAAATTTAAAATCAAGTCCTTCCAACATAAATTACAAGAGATAAAGAAACAACTATAAAATGAACAGAGCTGAGGTGGAAAGGGGGCCTTTTTTCCATTTGTTGTCCCTCTTATAATGCAGAATATGTTTGTGTGGTCTTTAAACATAAATCTTTACAGCATATGCATTGTTCAAGTTTATACTGTAAAGACTTAACATATTTCAAGTATTCTGACTCTGAATTTTTGTCTTTCTTCATTTCTTAATAATCATATTACTAGTTTGAATTAAGATTCAAACAATTATAGAACAGCTGGCAATTATGTAATACTTCAGGCTTTTTAAAGTGCTTTATATAAATTATTTTATCCTCACAATAAGCCAAGGAGTAAAGTACTAGGGATATTATTAGCATCATCATCATACAGATAAATAGAGGCTTAAAAAGAGGAAGTGATTTGTCCATGTTTACCAACCAATTAATGTCAAAACTTTTAAACTGCTAACTCCAAACCTTTTTTATGACAAATACATTTCTTATTTAATAAATCATATATACCCATATACAAAATTCAATTTTTGTTATATTAATGCAAATAAAAGCTAGTAACATGCTAATTTTGTGATTTCAAAGTATAAGATAACTGATCAAATTTCATAAACTTAAGAATTTCCAGGCCAAGGAAAAGGTCACTTAAAATCAGTGTGAACTTACAACTCCTGCCTGAGTCTTCTTATCTTTGCCTTAGCATCTGCCAGTTCTACTGATAAATGTTGTCTACTTTCAGTCCGCTTCATGCCTGGAGAACTGCAAGGTGACTGTGCTGATGAGGAATGAGGTAGAAAATGAATACCGTCCCGCTCCTCAGAGAGTTCAATAATGGTCTAAAAAATTAAATGAAAAGACACATGATCATTTTTGGCATTTATATATCAGAGAATTGAAAACAAAGGCCATCTTTAAGCCAAGCATTTCTAGAATATATCAAAAAGAATTCAAAATTGAATGACATCTTAATTTCCCCATTTAACAATCATTTTCTATTGAAAATATATAAAATATAAGCCAGTAATGTGACATTACGTAATGGGATTTTAGACTTTGGGTTATTCAATTGTTATCACAAAAGATTAAATATTATTTAAATAACCAATTTGAGAAGTAGCAACTAAGAAAGAAAAGTGTTAAGTGAGGCTGAAAAAAAGGGGAAAAAAGATTACTTAAAAAAACAAACAAACAAACAAACAGATGAAGTTCAAATCACCAAGCCCTATGCATTTAGAGTTCAGTGGGTTCCAGAAGTCATTACAAGCGGAAGTTATATAAGGGAAAAAACACTAGTAGGCTTTCTGCAAACTCTGCCAAAAACACACTAGGCTTATGATTTTGGATAAGTCATTGAACTTTTTGATCAATCAATCTACAAGCTTTTATTAAGAACTTGCTATATACTATAGGTTCAAGGTAACAGTACTAGTAAGTACTATGCTAAGAAATGAGGATCCAAAGAAAAGAAATCCTCCTCCTAACATTCTTTTGGGACAGACAAAATGAAAATAATTCAGTAAATACAAAATACATAAAGAGCAGATGCAAAGCAATCTCAATGGGGAAGGCACTAGCCACCTGGGAGACTGGGGGAAAAAACCAAACAATTCTATGTAAAAGATAAGATCCTGAGTTTTGAAGAAAAGTCAGGTAAACTAAAAGATCCAGTTGAGGAGGGAAAGCATTCCAGGCAAGAGGTGACATTGTCAAAGAAAGAAGGCAGGAGATTTGTAGCATCCTGAATGTAAAAAGGTAAAAAAGCATAAAAAGGCAGCAGTTTGTGAATAGCTTCAAACAGATCATCATCATCTTTTAGCATTTCTATAATTCTTTAGGCAGAAAAATATTATCTCATTTTATCTTCATAATAACCCTGGGAGGTGGGCGCTATTAACTGAAGCACAATTTGAACTCAGAATTTCCTAACTCAAGGCTAGCATCATTCACTACAGTACTTAGCCAAACAAAGGATTCTATATTTCATCCTGGAGTTTAAGTTTCATCCAATAAATTTTGTGAGAATAAAAATGAAGTCATAGATGTAAAAACACTGTGATGAAATAAAAATTAAACAGATAAAATGTGTAAAATTATCTTTAAGAAAACATTTACCACATTCTAGCCAAACTCAATAATTGGCTATACCCTACATACATCCAAGTGCTTTGTCTCAGTATCTCTGCACATGGTTTTCACTTGAATGTCTACTTATGTTCCCAGACTCTACTTACTAAAATTTGCCTATCTACCAAAAGCCAGATGATATTTCAACATTTTAGATAAATTCGGACCTCTAGTTTCTGTCATACTGTAAGCATTGAAGTTTTTCCTAATCCCCAAATAATTGGGAGGAATTGCCTCTTCCCAAAATTCTCTTATATTTATATTGTATAAGTACACATTAGCTCCCCTGAAAAAATGTAGGAAAGGAACCATTTCCTTTTTTTTGTATCTCCAGTACCTAAGAGTATCTTTTCACATAGCAAGAACTTGGTAATTGCTTTTATAAAAATGGAGATTTTGAACCCTAGACTTCAATCCCCATAAGTCCTTGGTATTTCCCAGAATCCCCTATAATCTCACCTGAGCCTCCACCTGGGCGAGATCACAATTAGTATTTAACTGGCAGTAATGCCTCCCTCTCTCTCTTCTCTCTTCCATTGCAATGATATAGTAAGTAAGCTAAGCTCGAGGATTCTGAATTGGCTAATCAGCCATGGGCACATGGTTTTTATTTGTATCTTCATTATTCTTTGATTCATAATAATCCTTAATAAACCTCATAAAATATAATATTTTTATTACTAGATATGAATTTAATTTTTACATTTTCAAGTTTGTTAAGTAACTATATATCCAAAAAAACCTATATTTAGATGCTGTTTTCTCAAACAAAAGCTGCTTGAAGATAGGAGTGGTATCATTTGTTTTTCCCTTTATAATCCTGACACCTAGCACATTCCTAGTAAATGATATGATTTTTAAAATGCTTACTGATTGAAATGTTCTTTCATTCCTCTAATCTGCTAGATTACTCTATACCTTTCTCATGTGGTTATGTTTCAGTTTTATCATAGTTCTTTGCACTGTACCATTACAGAGTTTTTATTAATTTCTCCTTTTTTATATTTAAGAAGTAATATTTTTTCAGAGACTCTGTGCTGTGCACATGGAAGTTGGTGACAGTTAGAAGGGTGTGGCTGAGTGTGGTCTGTAAGTTGCAGACTGTTGGAAAAGGCTTTTTGTCTCTGGGTCTCCTGGGGAGAGGTTGTACTGCTAGCAATCTCTCTGACTGGTGACAGAGAAACAGAATAAGGCCGTAATAGCCTTATTGATCATTTATAACTTGGGTAGACAGGTAGATAGATAGTGGTTATATTATCAGGTAGATAAAGTAGTGAGAGTAGGAGAGGGCTTTGGGCTAGCTGCCCTATGAGGCAGATAGATGTAGGGTTTTCTAGAAAAATTTAGTTAGGATTGAGATCTTAGGTATAGTTATAATTTATTATAAGATTACTTTCACTTTCTTCCTTCCTATTTCCTATCCATATTTCCTAATAATAAATTGTGAATTTTAAAAGTCTCCATCTTGGTCTAGCACCAAAAAATTGTGCACACCCACACTACACAGGCATGTGCTAGTCAATGACAAATCAGAAATAACTAACTGCCCACCTGGGCTGTCCTAAGCTAAGCTAGAGCCAACCATTGGCACTTGTGAGACACAGGAAGTGAGGTAGGGAACAGCCTCTGGAATTCGCTCACTTCCTGTGGAGAGAACTAGACGAGAGTTGGTGTTAGGAGCTTGGAGAGAGAGGACGCCCGCAGACAGCTTTCCTTCAGATCACTCACGTGAGTTAAGGACTGATTCTTTCCACCTTGGCCCTTTGGGCCTAGAACTCACTCTGCCTTGGTCAGAGGTTGAATAGCCCCTTTCCCTTATCTCTTCTCTCCTTCTCTCCCTTCTCTTTCCCTACTCCCAGTGTGATTAAACCTCCATAAACTCCATTCTGACTTGAGTGTTTCATTTTAGGAATTTCATAAGTAAATTCCTTGGCGGCCATTGTTCAATATTATAACCTCTCCCAGAAGGTAAAATTTTACCCATTACAAAATTAAGTGTTTTGCATTTAATAAACTGCACACTGGCTTTTGATCAAACTTCTGCCCCCTCCTCAATTTAACACTTCACAGTACTAAGGCCTCAGAATACAAAAACAAAATTAAAATCAGACCTTGCCCTCAAGCAGCTTGTATTCTACGAGGAAGAGGAAGAGT
Organism: Monodelphis domestica; assembly: GCF_027887165.1. NCBI lineage: Eukaryota > Metazoa > Chordata > Mammalia > Didelphimorphia > Didelphidae > Monodelphis > Monodelphis domestica. The sequence goes on along the minus strand of NC_077227.1, from coordinate 648,792,449 downwards.
AGAGGAAAGTAGTAGGAAAGCAATGTGTGATACAGTACAAAAAACACGATCTGCAGTCAGAAAAACTCAGCTATAATCCCACTTGGTCATTTAATACCAGTGTGACCTGGGGCGATTCACTTCTTTGGTCCTCAGTTTCCTTATTTATAACATGGAGAGAGGAAGGGGAAAGAATAGGGACTGTTAATTCTTAAGATCCCTTTCAGTTCTAAATCCATCCCATAATCCTGAGTAAACACATGAAGCAGCATGGCATAGTAAAACAAAAACAAAAACTCATAGGAAATAATCAAATAATAAAAATAAAATCACTTAAGATTTCAGGGTTAAAAGAAACCTAGAAAATGGCATAGCAGATTATGTATACTGGATCAGAAGACCTAGATTCAAGTCCCAATTTTGCCCTATACTAAGCCAAGTGACTTTATGTAAGACAAGTCATTTTACTTTCTTGAGCTCCTCAATTTTCACATTTGTAAAACAAGAGAATTATACTAGCAGGATCTCTTAAGATTCCTTCTAATATTAACATTCAGTGATCCTAATCCCTCACCCAAATTCTCCCATGAGACTATGAAGACTGAATTCTCCCATGAGACTATGAAGCTGAATCACAGAGATAAAGATTTGCCCTAGGTTATTCAACAAATGTGACAGTGCAAGGCAAAATAAAAAAAAATAATCTGTTCATTAAAATTAAATTTTAAAAAATTAAATTAAAAAATTAAAAACTATTTGAGTGGAATATTAAAGTGCATTATGCATAATGTCAAATAAGGTTAGAAAAGGCGGTTGGAGCCAAGTTGTAGAGGGCCTTCAATGATTGCCTAGAGTTTGTATTTTATAATATAAGGTACACAAAGCAAATGAATTTTTTTAGATTGATACAATCAGAATTGAATATTGGGTGGATTATTTGGGTAGTTATGAAAAAGATAAAATGGAAGAAAGCCAGAATTAGGAGTGTCCCAGTTCCTATAACTAGCTGTTTGATTCTAAGCAAGTAACAACTGTAATAAGCTTCAGTTTTTTCTACAAAATGGGAGACTTACACTATATATCCTCATAGGACTACTGTGTTAAGTACTTTATGTGACTCTTAAAGGGATTTATTATCATTGGTGGTGTAGGTAATAATGATGATAATGACTTTATTCTAGTTAGTGCTAGTCTACATATGTGCAAACTACATTTATTTGGCTTCCAAAGACCAATAACCACCCAAACTTAAAAAGCAAAAGAAATTTCAGCTGATTCTGAAATAGGACTAAAAGCAACACAAATGTTCCAAGTAAAATTGTGAGACATTCAGGTTTAGAGAACCTTGCTTTGATGGTTATGAAAGGCATTGAAAACAGTTGAGCTTGTTCTCAATTGGATTCAGATTCTTGATTCTTCTTTATTAACAAGTAGGAATTATTGTGAGACTAAACCCTACTGTCCCTCACCTCCTACCCAAATGCAGGTTGCTGAAATAAGTGAGCTCCAAAGAGGATTATACTCCACAATTTGGTCATCAGTGTCCAGCACTGGCTACGGCCAATTTTTAGTGCTGAAGGCTTCAGAAGTATCAGGTGTCAAAGGAGGAAAATTGTTTTACCTTCAGCTTTTAGCCCGATGTTTGATTCAGAAAAGGGAGGACAAAACAAATATCAAGCAAGGGAAGTGTGAATTTGTTTCTGGTGTGTCTATATTATAGTACTACAAGTAGCATTTATATAGTACTTTAAAAATCTGCAAAGTGCCTTAGAAATATTATCTCATTTGATTCCCAAATTAATCCTATAAGGCAGGTACTATGACTATCCTTATTTTACAAATAAACTTAAGTGACTTGATCAGGGCCATACTTATAAAGTGTCTGAGGAAGGATTTGAACCCAGATGTTCCTAATTTCAAGTATAGTACTCTATTATACCACTTAGCCACTTCCCATAAATCAATAAATTATTATTAAAGCTAAGAAAGACTATTTTCTTTCTTCAGAAACATTTAATAAGAATCATGATATGTTTTGGGTGGCTGATTTGAGTACTGATTTCTATTCTTTTTTTTTTTTAATAACCCTTACCTTCCGTCTTGGAGTCAATACTGGGTATTGGCTCCAAGGCAGAAGAGTGGTAAGGGCTAGGCAATGGGGTCAAGTGACTTGCCCAGGGTCACACAGCTGAGGACCTCCCGTCTCCACTGAGCTACCCAGGTGCCCCCTAAAAACTTTGTGCCAATTATTTAAATATAGAGAGTAATTAAGAAACACAGGCACAATAATTTATTGTTATCTGGCTTTCAAAAGCAACTTTTAAAAAAATTCTGTATCCTATCATTTAAGTCAGAATCTATTATCTCCAAAGAGTTATTAGTACTCAGATTCCTAGACTTTGTAGCCCATTTTCTGGATAAGTCTAAATTTCTTCCCAAAAGAACAGGCATCAGAGAAGACAAGGAATGATTCATTCCAGTCCTTCTATCCTTACATAAACAATGTCTTACACATACAAGGCATTTAATGTTTGCTTACTTGACCTTAGAGAGTCAAGGAGGACAACAACATAGTAATAGGACTTTTTTCTTTCTATAAATGATCCAGTCCAAGACTATCAATTTTTAGTTTGGTTAACTGCCAACTGAAGGGAGCAGAGCCAGGGGCATTGAGAGGAAGTTGCAAAGAAACACATTTAGACTTAATGTCAGGAAAAGCTTCCTAATAATTAGAGCTATCTAAAAGTGTTAGTTAATAGGCTGCTTTGAGAGATGGTGGGTTGTATAGGTGGCATCTGAGGTCCCTTCTAAACTCCAAATTCTGTAATTGTGTGAGTCATACTAATCCATTTCCCAGCCACAATTTCCAAACCATCCTGCCTCTGATCTGGTCATTGTTTTCATCCTTATCCCCGACTGCCAAAAGCTTGGATTCTACACCTGAAATACTGCTGAATTCTAATGGGTAAACTTTTGCCTTGCAAGAACCATTCCTCCATGCCACTTTCTGGTCATTTCAAAACCTTGTGTTTTCCCACTCCCCATTTCCTCTCCTTGCTTACCAACTCCCTTTTATGTATTGTCTTCTTTAATAAGAATGTTAGCTTCTTAGGGGCAAACTGTCTTGCTTTCTTGTATTTGTATCCTTCCCCATTAGCATAATGCTCTACACATACCAAGCTTTTAATAGTTTATTATTTATTTATCCCTTCCTCTCTATTCCAACTGCCTTTTTCCAGGTCAATGTTACCTTATGTCTGGAATTTCCACAATAAATAACCTCATAGCTGCCCCTGAACTTCAGTATGGGCTTTCTATGGATTAAAGTCAAGTCTCCTCTACTTGAAACTCCATACCATTGCTATGTACACATTCATTCTTCTATCTTCATTCATTTTGTTCTCTTCAAATGAAATGGCTAGTATTTATATGCTTCAAGTTTTTAGTGTGTTTTACATGTATTTATCTATCTTCACAATAACCACATGAAACAAGTTGTACTATTATCTTCCATTTTACAGATGAAGAAATTGAGGCTGAGAGAGTATCCAGCTCATGATCATACAAGCCAGCAAGTGTTTGAGACAACAAACATTTGAATAAAATAATCCCTAGTGAGTGTCTGAGGCGATATTCAAGTTCAGGCTGTCTTCCTGGTTCAGAGTCCACCCCTTTATCCATTTCACTCCCTAGTTTATCTGAGGTGCCACTTCAAATGCCTTCTATGCTTATCAAGGATCACAGCATCATCAATTTAGAACTTGAAGGAAATTTAATTCATTTAGTTCAACCTACTGATTTCCTCAATGAGATAACTTGAGATCCAGAAAAGCTGAATACCTTACCGAACCAACTGTACAATTGGCAGAGCCAGAATTTATAACCAGGTCCTCTGACTCCAAGTCCAAACTCTTTCTACTACCTATAAAAGCAACCATTCTTCTATTCCAAAAAAGTCATTTTCACTTTCCAAGAAGGTTTTGCTGATTTCCCTCTATTCTTTATATTACACAATTTTCTATTTATTCTATTACTTCATATGTTAAGAATTGTATACCTAATAAAAGCATAAACTTCCTAAAAGAAAAGATTACACCTTTCAACTTTGTGACTTTTATAGAGCCTAGAATAGTGATGAGCATGGAAGAACACAATTGATGATGGATTGACCAACACCTGGAGAGGCTGAGCTACAAAAGATGACTGACTGTAGCTACATGGGAAAGGGGCATCATGTAACATATACTATGATTTTAGTAAAGTGCAACAGTGGAAGGGAACTGGAGAAGGTAGAAAGGTGGCCAACAGACTAGAGAACCTAATCAAGGACTCTCCTTCCTGTATAGGGTACCACCAACATATTTATCATATCACCAGCTATTTTCTGTAAGTTTCTACCTAAAGCACCTACAAATATCAAACATAACCTTGTATTGATGTTGGTTGGTTGATGATGAAATTCATCAGTTTTCCTCCTAAATCTACTTTTCTTTCTAAACCCACCTCTCCTCCACACTTCTGTTTCAGTTATCTGAGTTAACTTCAGATGCAACACTGACTCTCCCCTTTTTCTCATGCCTCTTATCTAATCAGTTGCCAATTCATATCACTTCTACCTCTATAATCTCTTACATCTAATCCTCAAATCTAACAATCATTCCATTTTTCTCCATCCATAAAACCACTTCCCCAGTTTAGTTAATTACTTCTTGCCTACACTCTTTCATAAACCTTCTAAACTGTTCCCTTACTTACAATTCTTTCCTGTCTAACTGAGTCAATTAATAAGTATTTGTTAAGCACTTCCTATATATTGCAGGGACTGTGCTAAGTCCTTGGGATAAAGAGAGGCAAACTCATGTTCCCTGTTCTCAAGGAGCTCATATTCTAATTCAGGAGAAACCACACCAAAACTATGTATACACAAGAGACATATGATGGAAGAGGAAAATAATTCCAGAAGGAAGGTCCTAGCATAGGAGGAGGTCCTAGAAAGGAGGAGGTGAGGAAAGGATTCCTATAAAAGGTGGGAGTAGAATGAAGTCTCAAAAGGAGCTAGGGGAGCTGGAGGTGAGGAACGAGTCACCCAGTCTATGTGATTTCCTTGTTTAAGGAACTTCAGTGGCTCTCTCGTCTCAAAGATCAAATAAATATAAATTTACAACTCTGGTACCTGAAGCCTTCCAGTCTAGTTCCTTCTTCCAGGATAATTTCAGTTTAACATCCTTTTCATAAACCCTAAATTCAAACCAAACTGGTTTACTAACCACCCCCTAGGTTCCACAGTCTACCTTAGGGGCCCATTCACTCAGGCTGTCTATATACTTGTAATATGTTCTGGTCACTGCCACCTGAAAGAAGCCTTCACTTCTTTGAGGCTCACCTTTGGGGGCAACTTTGTTTATGTACTTTCCACGTTATTCTAGTTGTTAATGCTCTATCTTTCCTCAAATCCTGATCCATATTCGTCAGCCTTAGCCAAAACTAAACAAACATTCAGAGTGGAAGAGAGAATATTTTTTCTTGAGGATCTATGTAATAGCTTTTAGTGTATTGTTAGGACCCCAATTCAAAACATACCATCTATAACGGAAAAAGTAATATGACAGAATGTACCAAAATAGTCAAGTTCAAAACAGGCTTTCAACAGCTTCCTGTTTATATGCAATTTAATTACCTATTAGAGGTTTAAATCTTAACTAAATTAATTCCTAATATAATGTACTAAAGAGAATTTGTGACATTCTCTTACATCTCAGTGGTAAAGCCTCATATTTTCATAATTATAAAATAGGAAAGGAAGGGGGCCTTGCAGTCCCAGATCCCAAACTATATTATAAAGCAGCGGTCATCAAAACAATTTGGTACTGGCTAAGAGACAGAAAGGAGGATCAGTGGAATAGACTCGGGGTAAGTGACCTCAGCAAGACAGTATATGACAAACCCAAAGATCCCAGCTTTGGGGACAAAAATCCACTATTTCATAAAAACTGCTGGGAAAATTGGAGGACAGTGTGGGAAAGATTAGGTTTAGATCAACACCTCACACCCTACACCAAGATAAATTCAAAATGGGTGAATGATTTGAACATAAAGAAGGAAACTATAAGAAAATTAGGCGAACACAGAATAGTATACATGTCAGACCTTTGGGAAGGGAAAGACTTTAAAACCAAGCAAGACTTAGAAAGAGTCACAAAATACAAAATAAATAATCTGGAATACATCAAATTAAAAAGGTTTTGTACAAACAAAACCAATGTAACTAAAATCAGAAGGGAAGCAACAAATTGGGAAACAATCTTCATAAAAACCTCTGACAAAGGTTTAATTACTCAAATTTACAAAGAGCTAAATCAACTGTACAAAAAATCAAGTCATTCTCCAATTGATAAATGGGCAAGGAACATGAACAGGCAGTTCTCAGCCAAAGAAATCAAAACTATTAATAAGCACATGAAAAAGTGTTCTAAATCTCTTATAATCAGAGAGATGCAAATCAAAACAACTCTGAGGTATCACCTCACACCTAGCAGATTGGCTAACATGTCAGCAAAGGAAAGTAATGAATGCTGGAGGGGATGTGGCAAAGTAGGTTGTGAATAAGTTGTGAATTGATCCAACCATTCTGGAGGGCAATTTGGAACTATGCCCAAAGGGTGATAAAAGACTGTCTGCCCTTTGATCCAGCCATAGCACTGCTGGGCTTGTACCCCAAAGAGATAATAAGGAAAAAGACTTGTACAAGAATATTCATAGCTGCACTCTTTGTGGTGGTCAAAAATTGGAAAACAAGAGGATGCCCTTCAATTGGGGAATGGCTGAACAAATTGTGGTATATGTTGGTGATGGAATACTATTGTGCTAAAAGGAATAATAAAGTAGAGGAATTCCATGGAGACTGGAACAACCTCCAAGAAGTGATGCAGAGCAAAAGGAGCAGAACCAGGAAATCATTATACACAGAGACTGATACATTGTGGTACAATCAAAGGTAATGGACTTCTCCATTAGTGTCAATGCAATGTCCCTGAACAATATGAAAGGATCTAAAAAATACTATCCACAAGCAGAGGATAAACTGTGGGAGTAAAAACACCAATGAAAAGCAACTACTTGACTACAGGGGTGGAGGTGATATGACTGAGGAGAGACTCTAAATGAACACTCTAATGCAAATACCAACAACATGGAAATGGGTTCGAAACAAGAACACGTGATACCCAGTGGAATCGTGCGTCAGCTATGGGAGAGGGAGAGTTGGGGGGGAGGGGGGAGGAAAAGAAAATGATTTTTGCTTCCAGTGAATAATGTTTGGAAATGGCCAAATAAAATAATGTTTAAAGCGGAAAAAAATAAAATAAAATAAAATAAAATGAAATGAAATAAAATAAAATAGGAAAGGTTGAATGTGCTCTCAAAGGCCATCCAGTGCAACTTGTTTTTGTTTTGTTTTTTGGCTGGGCCTCTTTAAAGGCTGCATTAATTGGTGCAATGAAATCTCTAGTGCATTAATTCTACCTACACACAAACATTATATGTTCTAGTATGAAAATGCAGTCTATCTGAAAAGCAAAATATGATCGCTATTCCAGTGGTAACTAATTCCTACCCTATTTTTGTATTCAAATGTTAAACTGTTTTATAACAATGAAAAACGGTGTCCAAATAAAGAAAGCAATTGCTAGAATCCAATAAAGTCTCCAAAGAATTAATCCAATAACACTGGTTGCTAAAGAAGAGTGTATTTTATTACTTGACCCCAGAGAACAAATTTAGACCTTGATGAACCTATTCTATGTTGTCAAAGCACAACTGCAAAGAAAAATACAGTAAAGTTTATCTAAGATCTTTTGAATGTACTGATTTAAATTTAAGTTTTAGAAATAATATATTCAGCTGCTCCCATTGGTACCATTCCAATGAAACTCAAAGACAACAAAATACCTTTTTATATACATTTAAAATATACCTACCTCACAAGAGTTAATAATGGGAAAATAAAAAGAAAAGAACTTAAACCTAAAATTCCTTTCCATTTAGTGAAACTGTATAGACTGAAGAATAATCATTCTAAATGGATAAAAGATCAACAAATACAGAAAGCAAGTATTATTTTAAATGTCAAACACATGCTTTAAAATTAAGATTTTATACTTTTATAACTGTGAAATTCCCTATATAATTTTAAAAATCAATTCATTACTTAACTTGTTGATAATTCAAACTCGGAAAAAAATTCAAGAAAATTGGATTAAACTAGCTACAACTCAGCTTGGAATAGTTAAAACTGGAGAATATGATCAAGATAGCACATCTACAAACTGGGGGAAAAAATTTATAACAAAACTCTGAAAAAGGTTTTATTTCCTAAATATATTAGGAAATAAGTCAAATTTACAAAAATCAAGCTATTCCCCAATTGACAAATGGTCAAGGGATATAGGCAGTTTTCAGATGAAGAAATCAAAATTATCAATCACATGAAAAACTGTTCTAAATCCCTACTGATTAGCAAAATGAAAATCAAAACAATTCTGAGGTACCACCTCACACCTAGCAGATTGGCCAATATAGCAGCAAAGGAAAGTGATAAATGTTGGAGGGGATGTGATGATGAATGAATGAATGAATGAATGAATGAATGAATGAATGAATGAATGATGAACTGGAGGATTTCTATGTGAACTGGAAAGACCTCCATGAACTGATGTGGAATGAAATAAGCAGAACTAGGAGAACATTGTACATAGAACATACATTGTGGAACAAATGAATGTAATAAGTCTTTCTCTTAGCAGCAATTCACACCCCGTGAAAGAATTGTGGGAGTTGAAACACAGAAGAAAAATATATCACATTATTTGATGGGGATGATAGGGGTTCTGGCATTAAAAGATCACTCTATTGCAAATATGAATAACATGGAAATAGGTTTTGAACAATGACACATGTATAACCCAATGGAATTGCTTGTCAGCTCCAGGATGGGGGAAGGAAGAGGGATGGGAAAAATCATGAATCATGTGACCATAGAAAAATACTCTAAATAAATAAAACACAAAAAACGGGAAATTGCCTATTTCTGATACTAATATATCTAATCTACTCTAATAATGTACTTTCCTAATTTTTAAACTAGTAACCAATCACTTTGCTAGATGCTTTTTAATACAGATTGAGGTTTGTAAAAGCCTTTTCCTAATCATTCATAACTTTTTTTCATTCTTTTCCTTGACTTTATCATAGCTTAGTATAACAAAGTAAGTCATTTAATATTGGTATCACTGCTTTTTTATGATATTGGCATGTCAACCACAAGCACTGAATAGTTAGTTAATCCTTTCTCTATTAAGGTGTCCTTTATTTCTTTAAGGACATTTTGCAATTAAATTTATACAAATATTAAAAAAAAAGATAGTACATCTATCTCTTGAATTAGAAAAATATATTTGATGTCAAGAATAATGCAGAAATAATGTATATAAAATAGCTTTTAAATTTTCATTGAAACTTGATGTAGGAGCTCAAAGAATACAACTAATATATTTGATTTAATTCAATAAGTATTCATCAAGTATCTACTTTTTACCTTTTACCTGCACTGATTTGTGCTATGTGCTGGGGACATGAGTATAAAAATCAAACAGTCTCTACCCTCAAATAGCTTGTAGTCTAGTAGGGGATGTATAAGTATATAAGTTAAAAAAATCATAATTTTATGAGAAATTCTAGAACATGTACCAAAACTACTGTGTAATTTTAAGAGGTAGGAAACATTAACATTGAGAGTGAGGAGATCAGAAAAGGCCATCTGTAGATTGTGGCACCTGAACTATACTTGGTAAAGAAGTAAAAGATTTCAAGAGGCAGAGGTGAAAAGGAAATACATTCTAAAATTTCCTTCCTTAACTATCACATCTCTTTGTTCTTCCCTTTATTAAAATGCAAGTTCCTTGAAGTCAAAGTCTATCTTCATGTTTATATTTGTATTCCCAGTGCCTGACACATAAAGAGGTTCTGACTTGAAAGCTGGCCTTCTATTTACTATAGACCATATTGCCTTTTCCAAATTCATTTGAATCATTAAAACAAGCAAGTAGGCATTAAAAAATTGAATTTTTAACTCATTCATTAATTACAAACATGGGGTAATCTGTACAAAGGTACAAAGAGAGGCAAGGAAATGTTATGTAAGAATAACTAGTAGGCTAGTTTGACTAAAACTGAGAATGTGTGAAAGATTGTAATAAGAAAAAATTGAAAAGGCAAGTGATTATGAAGGTCTTAAAATACCAGAGAGAGATTTTGTTGGGGTTTTTTTTTAAGAAGTCACTGAGAATTTTTGAATAAGATAAGAAATGTGTATTCTAGGCATATATCAACATGGCAGCTGAGGGAGACATGGACAAGGAGGAAGACTGGAAATTGGGTGAATAATTAAGAGGATATTCCAATAGTATAACATATCTTTTTAGTACATAGTACATACATCTTTTTAGTACATACATAGTACATAGTACATAGTTTCATGTTACTTCCCCACTAGAGTATGATTTCCTTGAGAGGAAGGGCTTTTTGCCTTTCTTTGTATCCCCTGTCACTTAGCACAATACCTGAAAGAAAAATAAGTTGCTGAAAGATTCACTGATTTTATTAGAGTAGAGGTTGTGGGAATGGAGAGAGGGGGATAGATGTGAAAGATGTTGTAGAGGTAAAATTGGCAAGATTTTACAACTGAAGGACTATGGGTTGATAATGGCAGAAAGATCAAGAATGACTCTCAGGTTGTAAGCCTGGTTGACTGAAAAAATTTTAATAGAAATAAGGAAGTTAGGAGAAGGGATAGGAATTTTAGGGGAAATATAATAATTCCATATTTGGATATACTGAAGTATACTACTTTACCCCAAACATTCTCCTCATCTTGACACATAATATATTCCATTTTAACTATTTGATTATAAGTCATACACAAGATTGATCTAAACCAGCTTGCACATGTATACTTGCCAAAAAGAAACAAAAGTATGATTTAAGCTTTATAGTAGGAATAATTCATGCATTATTATAAGTAGGACTCATGTAGTATGATTTTTCAAAAATAATGTGTAAAACAGAAGGACTTGGAAAAAATAGACAGCCAAGAAAATAAAGTAATTTTAAAAATACCTAATTTGGGGGAAGCTGGATAGCTCAGTGGATTGAGAGCCAGTCCTAGAGATGGGAGGTCCTAGGTTCAAATCTGGACTCAGACACTTCCCAGCTGTGTGACCCTGGGCAAGTCACTTGACCCCCATTGCCTAGCCCTTACCACTCTTCTGCCTTGGAGCCAATACACAATATTGACTCCAAGATGGAAGGTAAGGGTTTTTTTTTAATAAATTTTTAAAAAATACCTAATTTAGGAAATTAATTGAAACAAACCAAATGGGAGAATTAAATTAATTATAAAACATTTTTGAGGCTTATTTCCCCAATGACTCTGTCTTCCTCCTAGTCCTTCTTATTACTGCACTGACTTTTCAAATTTGGTCTTAGCTCTAAAATTACCCTTTATTCCTTCCCCACAACATCACTTCTTTTGGTGCCTACAAATAACAGAAAAGAACTTTTAAAAGTAAACTTGCCCAGAAGGGATATATACTTGTTATGTTCAATAATAGCAATGTGAATTTTCCCTTTATGGTCTCTCCTAATTCTCCCAACATTATGAGAATAATTATACAAATCAATGACAATCTAAGTAGTCTGTTTCAGTTGCTAAAAAGTTTTTTTTTTACCAACCACAGGAATTTTTTTGGTCTTCAAAATAATCAAATGCCCTCACATGGCATACACAAAGAATTAATTATATTTTCTCTCATGCTGAAAGGTTGGCCTCAAATAATTTTTTCTCTCTGTACATTTCACTTATTAATAGAAATTTGAGATCTTCTTACACATATTTTATCCAAAACACATGATATTCTCCTCGACCTTATTTTTCCATTTTTAAATATGACAATAAAACCAAAAAATTAACCTTAGGCACATCCTTATGCTGCTAATGTAAATTTTTCCCACTTGCATCAACTATATTTTCAGCCTGACACTTCTGTATTAAGCCAGAGCTGTGAGGATAAGATTTTTAAAACAACATAGGTACCATAAGAATTTTTTTGGAAAGAAAATTTAATAGCTACAATTTTTTTTTACAATTTTACAATTTATTTATGACCACTATATTGCTCTAGAATGGCTCCAGTGTGGCACATTAAAGTGGAAATATAATACTTTAAGAATAGTTCTTGAGAAGGAGATTATTTTTAAAACCACTTAGTTACTAGAACTATTTTACCTTTGAGTTAAAAGCAAATTTAACAAATAGCAACAAAAAAATAAAATACATACCTCTGTGTGTTCATCTCTTTCATCTATAAGTCTTTTTAAATGTGATGCCATATTTTTCAACAGCGGCTCAAGATCTTCCTGAGAAAAATCAGTCACTTCCATCCACTGCAGATCGAATACATTTTCCTGATTATGCGTTACCTTTGCAAATTAAAAAAAAAAATCTTAAAATGTAGCATTTAAGCTAAACTCTTGAATATGAAAATAATGTATAAATGCACTAGGCACTAAATATAAAAAATAAAGAAAAGAAAAAAATGGACAAACTTCAAATTTAATTATTTATTTCAAATTTAGACTGATGTACCATGTATCAACTGACAACAAAATAGCTAATTCTAAGAATCAATTTAATTTTGCTAGACTATTAACTAAATTATCAAACAAAAATAAACTCAGCAAATCTGTGGACCTGAATATATTTCAAATGCATGTATGGAAGGTCACTACAAAGAAATAATTTTACTTGAATATGTTTTGAAAAAAATTTCTAAGAACTTACTTTACAAATTATATTGATAATACCTCTGTTTAAAGTGATCACACAAAGGAGCAGCTGGGAGCTCAGTGAATTGAGAGCCAGGACTAGAGACAGGAGGTCCTAGGTTCAATTCTGGCCTCAAGACACTTGCCAACTGTGTGACCCTGGGCAAGTCACTTAACCCCCATTCCTTAGCCTTTACTACTCTTCTGCCTTGGAATCAATACACAGTAATTTGAAGTTTGTCCAATTTTTTCTTTCTTTATTTTTTATATTTAGCGCCTAGTACATTTACATAGTATTGATTCCAAGACAGAAGGTAAGGGTTTTAAAAAATAAAGTGATCATACAAAATTCAAAATTAAAAAGTTGCAAATCTGTTATGATAAATGATAATTTTATTTGAAAAGCTACACTTATATGATGAAATTAAAGAACCTTAAACAATGCATATAAAAATTAAAATAAAAAAATGCTGATGTATTACATATTTTGTGAATCAAACTATTTCCTTGATTTAGGAAGAATTCCTGATGAGGAAACTCCTAGAAATGTACAATGGCCCCTGCAACTTGGGAGTCCTATAAAGCCACATGAGTAATTAAAAGGGGGCACTAACTTGAGAATAGAGGCTGTCTTGCCTATTTATGAATTCAAAATCCAGCACACTTAGCAAAATGCTTTGCACATAGGGGAGTACTTAGTGCTTTTTTAATTCATTTCATGTATATCAGGGTCACAAAACCGGTGTATCAAAGAGGATATTAAAAAAAAAACGGATTTCTCTGAATCAGAGGCTAGCACTCTATCCACTATACCATGTTGTTTCTCATCACTTACAGTTTTTAAATTAAGGTTTCATCAAAATCCAAAATATCAATTGGTTTTCAATTTGGCTAAACGAAAATAGAAGGTATCAAAGATTGAAGATCAATAAGACCTGATGATCTGATGTTTTAACAGCCAAATTTACCATCTTTCCTTTTGATAGTTCATAAAGCAACATCATCATGAAGGAATACATGATGTTTACATTGTCTAGAAAACTTATACTTATTTTAACTATCAATTTTATATACAAATGCAGCATATTATCACATGAATGAGAAATTTAGTAGCTGCTTTCATACTTAGTCATCATTAAGTAGTAGACCAGGAACTGGCAGAATCTTTGAAAAACTGTCTCATCTTTAATAAGCTGATTCAAGTTCAGAGCACATTTGTGTAACCTGTTTTCTTGTTAAGTACCAATGGTAGATTTAAGATAAGATGATATCTCAGAATTTTAGGATGCACTCCAGTATTTTCAGAATATAATCACCCCTCGTCTTTTACAAGCAGCACTGCTCAAATTATTCATTATGAGGTTAAGTGTCAAGATTGAATGTGTATTTTAAATTATAAAAATGTAGATGCTATATCATATAAAATATCAGTCAGGAATTAAGGTAAAATTATGGCAAAAAATTTTAAAACAGCAGTGGAAAAGTAGTACTTTGAAGGAATAAATCAATAATCTCATTAACTATGCTGAAATTATAAGATACAGGAAAGTTAAAAAAATAGCACTGATGAACATATTGGCAATCAGATAAACGCTATTAGAATGCTATTTTTATGTTAAAAGCATTTACAGTCTTAACATTGATATCATGAGGTTGCTAAGTGTGTATCTTTACTTGTAAAAATAAATATAAAAAGATACACCTTAGAGTTGAAAAGTCATTCAGCTTAAAGCCTAAAAAATTTGATTTGAGTTAAAAGTGAGCATGGAATAAGTACACTTAAAGTAAGTATTTTGGGGGCAGGTAGGTGGCTTGTGGAGCCAGGTTTGGAGATAAGAGGTCCTGGGTTCAAATTTGGTCTCAGACACTCCCTCACTGTGTGTCTGTGGGCAAGTCAATTAACTCCAAATTGCCCTAGAATAGATACTTAGTATCAAATCTAAGAGGGAAGGTAAGGGTTTTTTTTTGTTTGTTTGTTTTTTAAGAAGCAAACACTGAATGGCATTAGGGATTTGTGTGAACAAATAACTTAGAATGGACATACACAGGAGATACTTTACAGCTATACTGTTTATGGTTGTACTTTCATATATTTAGATATTAATGGAAATTACTAAATTACTGGATAAAGGCAACAAGAAGTTAAGCTGTGAAAGAAAACTGTTAGATAAACTGAGTGGTAAAATGGAAAGTAGTGAAAAAGGCCTATAATTCAAAGTTATAATCAGTAATAACATCAGTGTTTGTATTATTTCAAAGAATATTAAAAAAGAGAAGTCATAATTCTTATTAAAATCATATAAATCAACATAAAAATGCTTTTAACATCATTCATTTCAATTTGTGAACTACATGGCATTATTCTACGAGGTTTCAGTGTAATATGAAAAGTACATAATGGATTTATTGAAACTGACTTCCTAAAAGTATTTGTAAATTATTCACAAGTATACCTGTAACCTCACACTTTATCATGATGACTCAATTTTGGAAGTGCTGGGAACATTATCATCTTGGAAGTTTCATTATGCTATTCAAACTGTTTTTAACTGCACCATAGTCCTCTCTTATTATGTTTATAGTAGTTTACTGTATGCATAGTAAATATTGTATTTTACTGTAGATGTTAAAAGTATTAATTAATGTATTGATTAATCAATGCACCTCTCATAATATTGATCAATTTCTTTAATAATTAATTTTCTTCATTAATTATAAAATTCACAGAACCCAGAACTCTTATAAAAAACAGTATCACTGGGAAAGTTAGGTGGCTCAAATAAGCCTGGGGTTGAAAGGCCTTGGGTTCAAATTTGGCCTCAGAAACATCATAGCTATGTGACACTGGGCAAATCACTTAATTCAGTTTGCCTTGCTCTTGCCCTTCTACCTTAAGAATTTTTACTAACACAGAAAGTAAGGATTTAAAGAATAATATTATCATCAAAGGTAAATATTAGAGGGTACAAGGGCTATATGTTCTATTGGTAAATATTTCCTTTTCTGTTTTCTTGCCGATTCCAACTTTATGATTTACATAACATTTTCAATAATCACTGATGCCATGGTAAATATTTAACTTTGAATTTGTATCATAAAAGCGGTAATTGGATATTAAAAATAAAGTTGGGAAAAAACCCTGAAGAAGGAAGTATGATTCAAGCATATGCCACATATATTACTTATCCTTCAATTGCCATGAGGTTCTTAACATCGGAAGAGCTCCAGTATGATTAATGTTTCTGTGAGGAAATTATTTTCTCATGGTCTTCATAAGTATACATTCTTTCCTTTTCTCTTTCAGGATGATTTTCCCCAAAAGTCAAGGAGATTTTATAAACTACAAGTTAAAACAAATGATAGTCATTCAACAAAATAAACCAACTGAAAAATATTAAACTAAACCAATTACCTCTTGAATATGTGCGGCAATTGCTGCTTTTGTGTCAAAATCTAAACCTTGGATCCGTTCAATGAATTCTTCTTTTTTCTGACACTAAAAGAAATTAATAAATGTTCATATCTTTAAAGTGTATTCTTCGATGTCACTATGAATTAAGATTTAGCAAGCTAAGTTCATTTAGAATTTAGAATAATAGAATAGTAGTGTGAGATTTGTCTCATTACATACTGATCAATGCGTTAGTATACTTACCACACACACACACACACACACACACACACACACACACACACACACACACACACACACACACACACACACACAATTTTCATTAGGAAAATTCCAAAGTAGGCAGCCTTTACATAACTCTCCTGATGAGGTCAGTACAATATTATTGCCCTAACTTGGCAAACAGAAAAATGGAGACACAAGAACTTGTTTCAGAGAGGAGAAATTACAACACTTGCCAAAAAACACACAGTGAGTCAGTGGCAGAGCTCGGAACAGAGCCAAGATGCCTGACTTTCAGTCACTGGCTATAACCAACAAAGTAGCTTTTCTTCTCTGAATTAAAAAAAAAATCTTTACTTCAGGCTTATAATCCACATTAGTAGTTTAAACTACCATTTTATCCATATTGGAAAATAATAGCATACCACTTTGTGACATGATTTAACATTAATAGAGTAACAAAATTAATGCTACTTTATTTTTAACATAATCACCGAAATAGATATTTTCAAATTCAGTTTTATTTTCAAGTCCACATTCTCTTCCTCATGCCTCGTCCTTTACTCTCCCCATAAGGAAAAACAAAAACGATTATAAACATATATAGTTAAAGGGGAAAAAAATCCCACCTAGGCCATATTCATTTAACTTTGCATCAGTTCATAAAAGAATTCTCATCTTTCTCTGAATCTATTTCCATAATTTCCTAGAGCACAATATATTCCATAATTCTCTCAAATGGTCATTCCTCAACTGATAGATACTCCTGAGTTTCTAATACTTTGTTGCTGAGAAAAGAGATGCTATGAATATTTTTATACATGTGGATCCTTTTCCTGTCTTTTATCTCTATGGTGGTATTTATTTCTAAACAAACCTAGCAGCAGTATTGCTGGTTTGAAGAGTATATACAGTTTAATAATTTTTGGGGAATATTTTAAAACTGCTTTTCAGGATAACTGGACCAGGTCACAGTTCTACCAACAATGTATTAAGGTACTTGTTTTCCCACAGTCCTTCCAACATTTTGCATTTTCCTTTTTTTTTTATCATTTGTGCCTATCTGATGGGTGTGAAGTGGTACCTGAGAGTTTTTCAATGTGCATTTCTCCAAGAGATCCATAGCCTACCCCTTTGTAGAGGTAGAAGGTACACAACTATTACACAATGCACTTTTTTTCAGTGTATATAATTAGTTGTGCCTTTTTCCTCTCTAAAAAATACTATTTGTTAGATGGGATGGCTCTCTAAAAGGGATACATAAGACACTATGATGATGCAATAAATGAAAAATTCAACAAAAAAATTAAAATGAAAAAACCATAATTTTAAAGAAATTGCATTATTATTGACTTGAAACATTTTCCCATATGCTTATTGATAACTTGGATTTCTTTTTCTGAAAACTTCCTGTTCAGGGAACAGCTAGTTGGATTAGCTCAGTGGATTAAGAGCCAGGTCCTAGGTTCAAATCTGACCTCAGACACTTCCTAGCTACATGATGCTAGGCAAGTCATTTTACCCCCATTGCCTAGCCCTTATCACTCTTCTACCAATGCACAGTATTGATTCTAAGATGGAAGGTAAGGGTTTAAAAAAAAAACCAAACCAAACTTCCTGTTCATATCCTTATTCCATTTATTAATTGGGGAATTGCTTTTATCCTTATAAATTTGAACCAATTCCTTGTTTATCTCAGAACTAAGACCTTTATCAGGGAAACTTGCTTCAAAGATTTTTTTCCTTCTAGCTTCCCACTTCTATTCTAGTTTGCACTGGCTTTGTTTGTATAAAACTGTAAAAATGTTATGAAATGAACTTGTCCATCATATTTCCTGTGAACCTTTCTATCTCTCATTCTGTAATGAACTCTTCCCCATCCATAGATTTGACAGATAACTCCTTCCATGCTCTTCTAATATGACCAATGTCACTATCTGCTAAATCATGTAACCACTGCAGTTTCTCTTGGAATATAGTGTGAGAAGTTGGTTAATGCCCAATTTCTGCTAGGTTTTGTTGAGTAATTAGTGCTTATTCTAATAGCATGGAGCTTTTGTTTTTATCAAACACTAGGCTACTGTGCTTGTTCACTTCTATATATTTTGTACCTCATCTGTTCTACTGACCAAATGCTCTGCTTCTTAACTAGTGCCAAATTGTTTTTACCAATTAAGGCTGTAGTTTGCGATCTGGTACTACTATACCTTCCTCCTAACCATTTTAAAATATGAATTTCCTTGTTATTCTTGACTTGTTGTTCTTCCAGATGAATTTTTTTTCTAGTTCTATAAATTCTTAGGTAGTTCATTTGTGTGGCACTGAATAAGTAAATTAACTATGGAGCCTTTTTTATTTTATTAATCTACCAATGATTAATTAATATTTCTCCAAGTATTTAGATCTGTTTTATGTAGATTTTTTTGTAATTATGCCACTGTCCTCACAATCCCCCAAGGCTTGATACATAGGTTCCCCAATTCTTCACATTCTCTCACCACTGTCCCCATATCCAACTAGTGGTCAAAAACTGTCAACTTTACCTTTGTAACATCTCCTGCGTATGCTCCCCTCTCTCTTCTGACACTGTCACCATCCTGGTGTAGGCTCTCATCATATCAGAATATTACATTTCTATAATTCTATATAACATTACTCTATCATATCATAATATTCTACTGGTTAGTCTCCCTGCCACAAGCCTCTCTCCTCTCTAGTTTATCCTCTATTCCTCTGTCAAAGTGATCTTCCTAAATCACAGTTCTGGCCCTCTGCTCAATAAATTGCTGATTCCCTATCATCTCCAGGACCAACTATAAAATCCAAGCCTCAGTTGCATTTCCTACTTTTCCAGTTTTTTTATACCTTTCCTTTCCACCCTCTGCTGCTCCCCATCATCTGTGATCCAATGACACTCCCTCCTTGCTATCTCTTGAACAAAACTCCATTTCACAGTTATACACTTTTCAATGGATGTCTCCCATGCATGGGATATTCGCCTTCCTCATCTCTAACTCCTGGCTACTCTGGTTTCCTTTAAGTTCCAGCTAAAAGCTTGGATTCTCCATGAAGTCGTTCTTAATCTCTTTCAACTGTGGTACTTTCCCTCTTAGTTATTTCAATTTCTCCTGTATATAATTTGTCTGTATACCACTGTTTACATGTTATCTCCTTCATTAGTCTGGGGGCTCCTTACTTTGTATTTCCACATCACAGCACAGTGCCTGACTCATAGTAAGAGCTTAATAAATATTTAAAGACTGAACGATACAGTTTGTATGTGTTTCTTGGTGGGTGGACTCCTAAATATTTTATACTATATGTGGTTATTTTAAGTAGAATTTCTATTTCTAGCTCTTCCTGATGGATATTGTTGGTAATATACATCACATAGATAATTTGTGTTGGTTTAAGTTTGAATTTTGCAGCTCTGCTAAAGTTGTTATTTCACTTTTTTAGTTGATTCTCCAAAATTGTCTAAATAAACCATTCTTTCATCTACAGAAAGGTGATAATTCTATTTCCTCTTTGCCTAAGCTTAATCCAACTGAGGGAAAATATTAAGAATTTACACAAGAGTACACATATGTACCCTCAATGAAATACATACATCAAATCTTAGAAAGAATAATGGACATGGAGTCATGGTACCACAGTGAAAGGGAAGCTTGGCTACTAACCATGAGGCCTCACAGTCCCTTATCCAATGTAAAGATATAGCTCTAGGCAAGTTGTAAAATTTAAAGCCCAAGACAAAGCCAAGGTATCCGAGTTATTCCACACCACTAAAAGATGACTGAGTAATTCAACTATGTGAAAAGATCATAAGGATGAGCTATAACTTTCCCACTTTCTGCCTAAGAGGTGGAAAACCTCAGAATCAAAGATCTAAGGAAGAACCCTGGAGATGCTAATCTCAGGGTAAAAATCTCTTCCCTTTCTGAAAAAGGTCAGTAGTGTTGTGGGGTGAAGAGGTACACTCCTGGGGTTCAGGAAGGATACCTTTTGCAAGAATGCAAGACTCCAAAACGTAGCTTAAAAATAAAAAGAGAAATGTATTAATTTAGAGAATAATGTTGAGAATGGCCAGGAGGATAGCAAAGTGGAACAGCAAGATGGAAGGATGCTCCCAGAACCCATCAATTCTGAGGATTTTATACTCTTGCAACAAATGCTGTGTCATAGTGTGGACGTGACTCTAGAGTGGTAGTCACTCAGGCATTTGGTGGTGTGGTGTGGTCATCTGACTGGGGTCTACCTGGAGACATAGGGAATGACCCTCATAAAGATTCCTTAGTTTTAGGGAACAGACAGATGTCTGAGATGTAGCCTAATAGAATCGAGGTGCAGCCTAGAGTGCATCTCTGTCCATCTTAAAACAAAAAGAGGATCAAAGGAGGACAATCATCTCAGAGTCCTATGAGGGTCATCAGATGTTTTAGGCTAAGAGTCACGAGGATGTAAGGGAGCAAAGGAATTTCACAGTTGCCCGAGTTTCTGGGAATACAATGGCCATGTCAAGTAACACTTAGCTATAAGAGCCTATTTTCAACCAAAATGGAGGCTGAAAATAGTATAGAGACTATAGATTCCCATCAAATTGAGGCTAGTAGTTTCATCTATCAACAAATTCTGAAGAGATGTCATACCTTTTACAGAGTCATCTTGGACTGTCAGGTGAGGGACTTATCCATTACCAATGTCATACTTCATGATGAATTGTAAAGGACCCTTCAGAAAGAGTCTCCTAACACACATGGCCCATACTTTGGGCCCACTCTCTCAAACCATGGATTCTGAGTCCATATGATATAGAGAGCTTGAGAATTTCAGATAAATGTTTTTAGCTATTACTCTTATTATGCATTTAATTAAGTGCTTTTGCTAAAAGGGCCAAGACCACTGGATGATTATTAAAAAAGAAGTTTAAGAGTGGGGACTCATTAGCTACCATGTTAGGTAATATATCTCCTAAAGATTACCCATAGAACTTGAGGTAACAGTTGCATCTCTGAGGACCCAAGTTTGGCTTGACTACAAGTTTACAGGAGTAGCCTGGGAGTGGGGAGGCTACAATTAAATGAGAGAGTTCTTAAGTTTTCCTGACTAGTAAGAACCTCTTACATCAAGAGGACCCAAATATGCTTTTTCATACCAGACATTTTCCATTCTGTACCTGCAAATGTACTTTCCTCCCAACCTTTTTCTATCTCTTGATCTGGGAAATGTAATCAATTACACTATCACTGCTTCCGGAAAAGGGTTTGTCATTTTACTGCTGTATAAATGGAGATTTTGAGCCTTTGGACTTTTATCTCCCAGAAGTCCCTTAGTATTTCCCAAAATTCCCTTTAATCTCTCCTGCGCCTCCACATTTGTGGGATCACATTGTTTTGTAAGTTTTGTAGCTCCTCCCTCTTTCTCTTTTACTCTCGACCAGGCTGGGTTCAGGTAGTTCTTTTACTTTAGTTCTTATTAATAAAACTTTATAAAATATAACACTTAGTTAATGTATATTCATTTAAAAACCCACATTTATGGATGACCACTTCAGAATATGAATTCTCAAAATTTTTGAGCACATAGCCTTGTTTACCAGGTCTCCACCCATCACAAGCGCCCTGTGGCCAGGTCTCCCTGTGCTCCTGCCCACCTGCCTGTTTTCCCCGCTATCTGCTTGAGCCATTGCTCTTGCCTGCTGTTATTACTGCTGCCATCTTATTTTCCTGCTTCCTGCCTCCCAGCCCCACTGTTCCTGCCACCCGCATGTGCACCTGTCCACTGTGCTGCTCCACTGCGCCACCACCTCCCATTACTATATCTGATTCGAGTCTCTGTGCAGAGGGTGAGATAGCCGCAATCCTTTCAAACCCCCTTCCTCCACCCAGGGTGGGCTTCTAGCCTGTCCCAGCATTTTTTTAGGGTTTTTTTTTTTCCAGCATGGAGAAACTATGTTATTTCAGCCCCACCCACACCTAGTTTTCAAGCAGATTTTTTTTTAAGCTGACCCTGGGACACCCATTCCTATTGAAAACACTAGAAGGTATAGGAGTAGAAGGATCTTTCCTAAAAATAATAAACAGTATCTATCTAAAACCATCAGCAAACATCATCTGCAATGGGAATAAACTAGAAGCCTTCCCAATAAGATCAGGAGTGAAACAAAGATGCCCGTTACACTGTTATTATTTAACATCTCAGCAGCAGGAATTAGAAAGAGAAATTCCATTCAAAATCACCTTGAACAATATAAAATACTTAGGAATCTATCTGCCAAGACAAACACAACTACAAAATACTTTCCACACAACTAAAACTAGATTTGAGGAATTGGAAAAACTAACTGCTCATGGGTAGGACAAGCTAATATAATAAAAATGACCATTCTACCCAAACTTATCTATTTAGTGCCATACCCATTGAACTTCCAAAAAACTTTTTTACTGAACTAGAAGAAAAGTAACAAAGTTCATTTGGAAGAACAAAAGATCAAGGATATCCAGGTAAATAATGAAAAAAAAAATTACAAAGGAAGGTGGCCTTGCAGTTCCAAATCTCAAACTATATTATAAAGCAGTGGTCATCAAAGCAACTTGGTACTGGCTAAGAGACAGAAAGGAGTGGAATAGACTTGGGGTAAGTGACCTCAGCAAAACAGTCTATGACAAACCCAAAGACCCCAGCTTTGGGGACAAAAATCCACTATTTGATAAAAGCTACTGGGAAAATTGGAAGACAGTGTGGGAGAGATTAGGTTTGGATCAACAACTCACACCCTACACCAAGATAAACTCAGAATGGGTGAACGACTTGAATGTAAAGAAGAAAACAATAAGTAAATTATGTAAACACAGAATAGTATACATGTCAGACCTTTGAAGGGAAAGATTTTAAAACCAAGCATGACTTAGAAAGAGTCACAAAATGTAAAATAAATAATTTTGATTACAACAAATTAAAAAGGTTTTGTACAAACAAAACCAATGTAACTAAAATCAAAAGGGAAGCAACAAATTGGGAAACAATCTTCATTAAAAACCTCTGACAAAGGTTTAATTACTCAAATTTACAAAGAGCTAAATCAATTGTACAAAAAATCAAGCCACTCTCCAATTGATAAATGGGCAAGGGACATGAACAGGCAGTTTTCAGTTAAAGAAATCAAAACTATTAATAAGCACATGAAAAAGTGTTCTAAATCTCTTATAATCAGAGAGATGCAAATCAAAACAACTCTGAGGTACCACCTCACACCAAGCAGATTGGCTAACATGACAGCTATGGAAAGTAATGAATGTTGGAGGGGATGTGGCAAAGTAGGGACACTCATTCACTGCTGGTGGAGTTGTGAATTGATCCAGCCATTCTGGAGGGCAGTTTGGAACTATGCCCAAAGGGCGACAAAAGAATATCTACCCTTTGATCCAGCCATAGCACTGCTGGGTCTGTACCCCAAAGAGATAATAAGGAAAAAGACTTGTACAAGAATATTCATAGCTGCACTCTTTGTGGTGGCAAAAAACTGGAAAATGAGGGGATGCCCTTCAATTGGGGAATGGCTGAACAAACTGTGGTATATGTTGGTGATGGAATACTATTGTGCTAAAAGGAATAATAAAGTGGAGGAATTCCATGGAGACTGGAACAACCTCCAGGAAGTGATGCAGAGCGAAAGGAGCAGAACCAGGAAAACACTGTACACAGAGACTGATACACTGTGGTACAATCGAACATAATGGACTTCCCCAAGTGTCAATAGTGTCAATAGTGTCAATGCAATGTCCCTGAACAACTTGCAGGGATCTATGAGAAAAAACACTATCCACAAGCAGAGGACAAACGGTGGGAACAAAAACACCGAAGAAAGGCAACTGCTTGACTACAGGGGCCACCGAGAGGATATGATTGGGGATGTAGACTCTAAATGAACATCCTAGTGCAAATACCAACAACATGGAAATGAGTTCAGATCAAGGACACGAGATACCCAGAGGAATCGTGTGTCGGCTAAGGGAAGGGTGGTGGGAGGGGAGGGAAGAAAAGAAAATGATCTTTGTATTCAATGAATAATGTTTGAAATTGACCAAATAAAAATGTTTAAAATCAAACAAATCAAATAAAGTTGTATGCCACAACTATCAAATGAGTGTGACAAAAAAAGGAAATTAAATGCTGGAGGGGCTGAAGAAATACAAGCATACTGTCACACTCTTGGTAGATATGCGATATAGCTTTTCTGTTTAAGAATCTAGAACTATATGCAAGTCATTCATGCATATGCTAGTTTCAGATAAAAGTGGTAAGAACTTATAGAGAAGGAATTTGTATAAAGTGTTGTTCCCCTGAGAATTTGGTTAATTAGGGAAGAAGTGGAAGAAAAAAGGCTTGTTAATTGAAAAACTTTTTTTTAATTTTAATTTTTAAAATATAGGTGTTACTGGCTGTGTACAAATTTCCAGACATAAGATATTATATATGTACATGGTATCTGTAATGGGGAAAGTCATGCAGACTATGATTTAAATTGTTACTGTTGTCATTTCAGCTCTATGACAAAATTTCAACTGGTACTGGAACTTGAGACTAGTACAGATAATCAACTGGTGCAGCTAGATGGTAAGGAATAGAACACTGGGCCTGAAGTCATTAAGATCTAAGTTCAAAATCTGGCTTCACAACCTTACTATCTATATAGAAGCTTACAAAGTACTTCATATATAAGTCTTGTGAAATAGGTGCTCTTATACTCATTTTGTGGATGAAAAACCAAAGCTCAGAAGTTAAGTAACTAGCTCAAAATCACACCACTAATAAGCGTCTGGAGTCAAATTTGAATGCAGGTCTTTTTGACTATTAAGTCCAGTGCTCTATTCTACTAAACCGTAACTCCCCGTGGTGTGAATGAAGTGATCTGCACAAGCAAAAAGATACAAATGAAAATGAGAGATGTTTTTCAAATACTTGATGTATATACAATTGTCCTTTAAAAAATATATTTCTATAAGAAATCACCAAAAAATAAATGGTATAATCTTATATCATTAGGAGACTGAAAAATAATCATAAAATTTTTTAAAATTGGTTTTGGGGTCTAGACTAACAGAAATATGTATTTATCAAAATTAAAACATTAAAAATATTTTAACTCACCTGAACAGCACAACCAAGTAAAAGTAACAGTAGTTTTTTAATTTCTTCTGTACCTTGTTCTAAAATGTAAAAAAAAAAATGTTATGAGATACATGAAAGCACATTTATCCACTTTAATTTAGATTTACTTCTAAATAATTTCAAACCCAGATTGCAATCTCTAGATACTAAGGGAAATTTCCAGGTATCTATTGCTATTCCTCTGTGCCATGAAACATTTTCAGTTTGAAAGATCATGTCTGCACTTTCATAAAAGCATAGGAAGACAATCTAAGGCAAAAAAATACCATTGGAATAATGGGAATCGTAAGAATTCTTGATGAAAGGGATCTAAGAGGTCACTTATTCCAACTCCCTAATTTATTGAGCATGAACAGACTTTTAAGAGTTATTAAGTGGTCCAACTATTCTGGAGAGTCATTTGGAACTACGGTCAAAGAGCTAAAATAAATATGCATACCTTTGGCCCAACAATACCACTACTAGGTCTGTACCCAAGAGAGAGAAGAAAAAGAATCTATATATTCAAAAATATTTATATTATCTGTTTGTGGTGGCAAAGAATTGGAAATTGAGGGCAATACCCATGAATTGGGGAATAGTTGAACCAAGTTGTGGTATATGATTGTGATGGAATATTACTGTGCTGAAAGAAATGACAAAGGGAATGATTTCAGAAAAACCTGGCAAAGTGAAGTGAGTAGAACCAGAAGAACATGGTACACATTGTACACATTAAGATCAATGATCTATGATGAAAGACTTAGCTACTGTAAACCTCAAAATTCCTTAGACTTATAAATGTTGGAAATTTCACCATTGGGATATTTCATACTTGGAAAATTTCTTACTGATAGTCTATTGGAATGGGAACCCCATTGGCATGGGAGGTTCCTTCTCTTCCCTTCTTAAGATTACTTTAGGACAGAAACCTTTTGCTGAACAATGGAAAGGACTTTGACCTATGCTTAAGCATAGAACAGGAATTTCTTTGAGTCATGATTGATTTTAGAATTGATACAATGGACATACTTGGAATCAATCTCCACCCTATTCAGTCCTAACAGGATTGAGTAAGGGCTGCAGCCTAGATCAAAATTTAATTATTCCAATCTCTACCCTACTCAGGTTAACAGGATTTAGAAAGGGCTGTAGCAAAGGAGCAAAGATTTAATCATTTGAAAATATGACCTTCAACAGACATGTGCAAAGCCTCTGGGCGGTCCTGGGTTAAGCTAGAGCCTCCACTGGCACAGGGAAATTGATGGACAGTGATTGGTAGATGTGAGAACTGAGGAGAGGCAACTTGGATGGTTTCCTTAAAGATCAGGGGGGTCTGAGGACTCGGGGGTGGTGGAGGAGTTGATCGGAGTGGTGGCAGTGTACTCTGAGAAGCTTGCTCTGAAGGAAGCTGAAGGTGGGGGCCTCTGGGACTGTTTCTCCATTTTGGTCACGTGAGTAATAGGGACTGATCTCATTTCTTTGCCCCAGCTATCTAAGGGGTATTTAAGCCCTATTCCTTTCTCTCCCTTTTTCTCTCTCTCTATCTCTAATTCCTTTCTTCCTCCTATTGTAATTAAACTCCATAAAAGATTGACTGCAAACTTGAGTTTTCATTTAGGAATTACATAGCTGAATTCCTTGGCGACCTTAAATTAATATATATCAGTCTTTTAAAGTGATTCCCTTGTAACACTACTCTCATCAATACAATGATCCAACACAATTCTAAAAGATCCATTGAGACAGTAAGCAATTTGATCTAGGTTATACATGTATTATCATGGAAAACATATTTTCATACTGTAATTTTTATGAGAATTATGATATAAAAACCCAAATAAATTAAAGTAAAAAATCATATTTTTCTGCATCCTGACTACAAGAGTTCTGTCTCTAGAAGTGGATAGCATTCTTTTCCCATAAGTCCTTCTGAATTGTCCTGGATAATTGTATTGCTTAAAGTCTTTCACAGCTGATCATTTCTCTAATATTGTTGCTATTATATATAATGTTCTTCTGGTTCTGCTTATTTCATTCTGCATCAGTTCATGTAGGTCTTTCCAAATCTTTCTGAGATCATCTTGCTCATCATTTCTTACTATCATAATAATATTCCATCACCAACATGTAACACAATTTGTTAACGCCTTTCATCAACTTCCCTTAATTTCCAATTCCATGCCACCACAAAAATAAAAGGGGCTACTGCAAATATTTTTTGTACAAGTGGGTCCTTTCCCTCTTTTTTTAATATCTTTGGAATATAAGCCTAGTATTAGTGATATAGAATCAAAGGGTATTCACAGTTTTATAACCCTTTGGACCAAATTGCCTTCCAGAATGGTGGGATCAGTTCTTAACTCCACCAACAATGCATTAGTGTCCCAATTTTACCACATCCCCTCCAACATTTATCATTTTCCATTACTGTATATTGGCCAATCTGATAGATATGAGTTTAGATTTGAATCCAGGATTTCCTGTTTCTGGGCCTAGTTCTCAATCACTGAGTCACCTAACTGCCCCCAGTCATATTTTCCAATGTAGGAATTTGCATCTATTGCTAATCACCCCACACTGAGGGTCCCAGGACCTCTTGACATCTTAGACTTACAAGGCTGCTACCAAGGTTAGTAATGTCAGCTTAGGATTACTCACCTATGCTCAGGAAAATAAACACAATGCAAAAGCAAAACAAAATAGAAACAGAACTTCTATATGCCATTTTATGAGCTCTGCCTACCATGTGCAAGAAATAACCTGGGACTTTAGGTTTGATTCTATAGGAAGTAAACCTGGATTAGAGTTCAGCAAGGTGCAATTAGTAGTAGATAATAAAGTAGAGGATTTGAAAATAAAAGATAATACAGTTGACCTGGTTGACCATGGGATATTTGGGAAAGGGAAGAGAGTATAGACAATGGGAAAGAGAACTTATGAGAAATAATGCTATCTACATCAAGAGAAAGAACTGTGAGAGTAGAAACACAGAAGAAAAACATGATTTATCACTTGTTTGTATGGATACAGAATGTGGGGTTTTGGTTTTAAAATTACTCCATTACTAAAATGAATGATATGGAAATAGGTATTGATTGATAATACATGTATAACCCAGTGGAACTGCTTGTTGGCTCTGGGAGGAGGGAGGAAAAAGGAGGAGATAATAAGAATCATGAAACCATGGAAAAATACTTAAACAAATGACAAAAATTAAATTAAAAAGTCTTTAAGACAAAAAAAAGTCTTTCTCCTTTTATATTTCCCATAAACATCACCAGAGCACAGGTTATTAGTCATGGGATTGTTGTTGTGGTTTAGTCAATCGGTCATGTCCAAATCTTCATGACTTTATGAACCTTATTGTCCATGGAGCTTTCTTGAAAAAGATACTAATGTGGTTGGTCATTTCCTTCTTCAGAGGATAAAGAACTCTTCCCTCACCATTTTGTATAAAAGAGATTATAAAGAAGTCAAAATATAACTGAATAATATTTCAGAATCAATCACATATATTAAAGTTTTTTGAAGCAGTGGAGCTCT
Source organism: Monodelphis domestica (assembly GCF_027887165.1). NCBI lineage: Eukaryota > Metazoa > Chordata > Mammalia > Didelphimorphia > Didelphidae > Monodelphis > Monodelphis domestica. Next base: position 648,763,261 of record NC_077227.1, on the reverse strand, counting down.
TCAAGAATAATTTTCCGGGGACAGTTGGGTAGCTCAGTGGATTGAGAGCCAGGTCTAAAGATGGGAGGTCCTAGGTTCAAATCTGACCTCAGATACTTCCCAGCTGTGTCACTCTGGGCAAGTCACTTGACCCCCATTGCCTAGCCCTTACCACTCTTCTGCCTTGGTATTGGTTCCAAGGCAGAAGGTAAAGGTTTATATAAAGAAAAAATATATATTTTTAAAAAGAATAATTTTCCAAGATATGTTCCATTGATCAACACTGCTTTCATTCCTGAAATCAGTCAATTAACAATAAGTTAAGAAATCACAATAGTAAGTTAACTTTAACACTTACCAGAAAAGGGATTTTTGCCAATGGTTAAGATATTTGGCAAAGACATCATGATCAATTGCTGCAAAGTCTCCTGTAAAAAAAAAGATACTTGGGATCTTAAGTTCACCTATGTAATTTTGAATCTTAAATTAAAACATTTAGCTTTACTTAAATCAATAAAACACCAGTTGCCACAAAATAAGTAGAAACATTCTAATGTTATTATTGAATAATTTGAAATGTATATGGTCAAATTTCCTTAATGAAAGATTGTGTTCATAGTAGTTTATCTTTTTCTGAAAAAATACCAAAACTGTATTTTAAGGTTAATGAAACCACCAAAACTCCTGTTGAGAAAATTATCTTTTTCTGTTGTAAGATATCTTGTTTTTTAGATCACATTCACTTCAAAATAAATTTCTCCTTCCCTTATCCTATAAAACTTTCCTTAGTAAAAATATTTTTAAAAACACATCTTTTAGCAAAACCACATCTCATACTATATGCAATACACAGGAATATTAGCTTATGTACATCTATAAAAATGAGCTCTTTGAAAAATCTATATATAAAAGCATTATTTAACTTCATTTTAACAATTTTCACAAAGTCAAAGATATATCTGATACTACTTAATATTGTGATAATACAATTATGAAATCTCAACTTTAATCTATTATTTATATTTTGGGGAATGGCAATTGTGTGAATTTTTTTGAATGACTGCATATTTGTTACAAGGATTTTTTCCCCCCAACGTGGCTGGAAAACACAGGAGAGAAATTGGAAAAAAAAAATTTTAAACTTAAAAGACTATACTGTGTAATATTACTAATATAAGATTCCCATGGTCACAGCACATAACAAATCTATATTTCTAACCTTCAATATACAATTTTACATAGCAACAAGAAACAGTTCCCAGAATAAAAGGTTTACAAATATTCCATTAATTAATGGTCTTTTACAAGTGACCGAGAGGTGGTTGAGTGGATAGAGAGCCAGGCATGAAGAAAGGAGGTCCTAGGTTCAAATCTTAACTAAGATACTTCCTAGTTATGGGACCCTGGGTAAGTCACTTAACTTCAATTGCATAACCTTGTAACAAATACTTAGTATCAATTCTAAAATTGAAGGTAAGGGTTTTTAAAAAATCTGTTATACTATACTATCAAGAATGCCAAGAATAAATGCTAATATGTACTCAAAAGATGCTGAAATTGTCACCTACTTAAAAAAAAAAACTGTTGAATTTACATATTAAGTATTTTTGTACAAGTATTTTCCCCTATTATGTCTTTGGGGTACAAAAACCCAGCAGTGGTATGGCTGAATCAAAGAGTATGCATTCTTTTAAAGCCCTTTGTTCATAACTCCAAATTGCCCTCCAGAATGGTTGGACCAAGTCACAAATCTACCAGCAGTGTATTGAATTTACATATTAAATAAAGGCATTAAACAGAAATTTTACAATGAAAGAAGTAATCACTAAACATTTCTATAGATAACCCTGAATGAATAAATTCATAGTTCCTCCTAACTTTTATAAGGTAAAACTATCAAAGCTGCCACTATACTTCATTTCTTTTCAAAAAACTCTTACTTTCCATCTTAGAACCAATATTATATATTGGTTCCAAGGCAAAAGAGGGCTGATAAAGGCTAAGCAATGGAAGTTAAATGACTTGTCCAGGATCATATAGCTAGGAAGTATCTCTGAGCCTGGCTCTTTATCCACCGAGCTATCTAGCTGCACCCCACTGTAGTTTCTTCAAAGGACAAAAAAGATGTATGAAAAGGGCAATATTTTGTCTAACAAGATCCTTGATGGAAGAAAACAAATAAGAAAGCAAAAGAACCCTTTCTCTAAAAGCATTCAAACTTGTAAAGATTCTGAATTTGAAGGAGGGGGAGAATGATGCCATTTAAAAAGAGGTTTTTTTGTTTGTTTTGCTTTTAAACCCTTACCTTCCACATTAGAATGAATACTTTGTATTGGTTCTAAGGTAGAAGAGTGGGTAAGGGTTAGGCAATGGGGGTTAAGTAACTTGCCCAGGGTCATATAGTTAGGAAGTGTCTGAGGACAGATTTGAACCTAGGACCTTCCATTTCTAAGCCTGGCTCTCAATCAACTGAACCACCCGGCTGCTCCCTAAAAAGAGGTTTAAAAACTTAATAATAAATTATTTTGCAGTAATGATTCAAAACTATGACTACAATACAACATCAACTTAAATTTCCAGTCATTCCTTTAAATTCTATGTGAAACTATGAAGTAGGCAAAAAGTTTGCCAGTTGAGTCCATTGTTCCTAACAGGGAAAAATGATATGACAAACCAATTCATGCTAAAATGTTAAAGATTTGAAAATTATGCTATTACAACTTTCCTATTCTTTTAAGTTCCCTATGGATTTGTTTTTATTTGGATACTTTTTTTTCTTGCTTTTGTCTTTTTTTTCCAATCATATTATTTGTATTCTTTTCTTCTCTTTTCGTATCTTCAAATATTTCCCTTGTTTTCTTTATATTTCCAATATTTGTTATTTTTTCTTTTTTTTTTAAATACTGTGTATTGGCTCCAAGGCAGAAGAGTGGTAAGGGCTAGGCAATGGGGGTCAAGTGACTTGCCCAGGGTCACACAGCTAGGAAGTGGCTGAGGCCGGATTTGAACCTAGGACCTCCCGTCTCTAGGCCTGGTTCTCAATCCACTGAGCTATCCAGCTGCCCCCCAATATTCGTTATTTCTAATAGCATAATTCAATCCATTACATTCAAATATCACGATCACAATTTATTTAGCCATTTCTCATTTAATGCATTTGTTATTTATAGTTATTTTGTTATAACAAGGCTTTCATTAATATTTTCATACATAGATAACTCTTTATCCTCTCAATAATGCCATTAGGGCCTACCCCAAATAATGTGATCTCTGTATCAATGAGCATAAGCAGCTTTACAATTCAATGCATAGTTTCATCATGTTTTCTTTAAAAAAAAATCATAACTTCTCTAGCAATGTAATATTAGGCCTGTTCTCAATTAAAATATATTGCCAGTTCTATATTTTCTAGATTGGTCCTTGGGCAGCAGATACAATCTGATGCCAGGACCATACTCTATCCAAATCAAATCTTTCCATCTTGTTCATACCCAGTGGAGTTTTTGTTCCAGTGCCACAACTCCAAAGGGATGCAGGATTATGTCTATAGTATGAGTAAGACTTTACAGTTTATGCTCTCTAACTAAGCCATTGTTGTCCTACCAGAGTCTATGTTTGCATCATATGTATACTCAGACTTAGATCTACTACAAATCTCATAAAGCGCGTGTGCGTGTGTGTGTCTGTGCATGTGTGTGTCTCTGTCTTTGTGTGTGTGTGCTATCTTGCTTATCTAAAGTTCTATCCATAGTAACCCCTCTCCCCCGTACAAACATAATATAGTTACCCTTTTCATTTCTTCCAATTATCTCCCTTTTAGCCCCAACTCTGCTACCCCTGCCTTCTCAAGATGAGCTGAGGCATAGTATATTCTGCTCCAGTCCCTCACCTTCATTCTATCTCTCATTTTGTCAGGTCCTGGTTTTTTATCTTTTCCGCTACCCATTACAATCATACTAGTTGGACATTTCCATCTATTCCATTCCTCCTCACTGTTTGCTCCTCTCTCTTCCTTCCTTTCTGTCACATTCCTCCTCAGACATCTAATTTCATTTGACCAGTACTTCTCCTATTCACCTCCCTTCCCAAAGATCTTCCATTATATTCTCCCCTTGTCCTCCTAGTTCCAAATCAGTCCACTCTCTTATCCTCTGACTGCACAGACAATAATGCCATTCACAAGGGCTACAGATGACATTTTCCCATACCAAAATCAAACAATTTTACCTTTTGGATTGCTTATGATTATTCTTTACTTTTGTATGTTTCTTATAGATCAAAGTTTTCTGCTGAGTTCTGGGTTTTCCTCCAGGAATAGTTGAAATTCCTTTAGTTTGTTAAGTGTCAATGTTTTACTTTAATAATTTATGCTCTTCTTTGCTGGATGTTATTCTTAGTTGTAAGCTCAGTTCTTTTGCTCAGTGAAAAAACTGTAGCTCCACAGTATTTATATTGTTGGATGTTTTCCCCCTAGTTGCTTATAGTGGTTTCTCCTTAACCTGAGTGCTTACAGAACTTAACAATGTTTCTAAGCATTTTCATCTTTGGGTCTCTTTGGGGTGGTGATGGCTGGATTCTTACCATTTCAATCTTATCCTCAGTTTCTAAAATTTCTGGACAGTTTTCCTTGATGATTTCTTGGGAGTATGGTATTTATGTATGTTGGCTGCTGTTATTATTATTATTATGGACTTTGAATACCAAAGTATTTTGTATTTGATCTTGAACATTATAGGGATAGGAGTTCATTGAGAGGGGATTGGGGACTGACATGTTGGAGCTACATTTCAGAAAACTCACATTGATGGAAGAAGGGAGAAGACTATAGTGGAGAGAGACTTGTGGCAGACAGCCTAGAGTTTCCAGGGGCTTAAATGATGTCACATTTAGTACAGGTTCCTTAGGTTCACCCCGAGATGGTGAGGGAAAATAATCAGCAGATTCCCTGCTTGTAGAATGTGTATTTGTTACCAGCACTAGGATTTAGATGAGTTACTATAAGCAAAATGGCTTCTATGTGAGGCTCTGATGCTAAAAATCCTAGAGAAGTCTACTTTCTCAAGACCTAGCCTGTAAAAATTAAAATTAGATCTCAAATAATAAAATGTTATTTTGAAAAGATTTATTATCATTAGAAATAAAGGAATAAAAGGAATAAAATAAAAATAAAAATAAAAAAACATGTGCCATGGCTGATCAGCCAGTTCAGATAGTCATCTTACCACCATCAAGCTCACTATCATCAAGCCAAAGAGGGGGGACTCTCCACATCCTCGCCTAATATCCCCTGTCTCCAGGAAGTATGTAATGACAGGAAGTCAATGGGCTCCCGGGAAATGTAGTTCTTTTTTTAGGGTAACATTTTCAATTCATACAAGCCTTAGGCCAGTACATTGTGTTAAGAGTCCCAGTGTCCAGGCATTCAGTGGTTTTGGAGATCAGAAATGTTGCTTTTCTCTCATGATCCATGAAGCAGGAAAAAGTATGTAATGCCTCTCCAAATAATAGCAGGTTCAGGTTTTCAAAACTAGTCCCTAAGTACGTAAAGGTAAGGAAGGGACAGAGGGGGTAAATGAAGCCACTACCTGGCTCTAGAATAAGAAATTCATGCTCAACAGCATCATCACAGCCTGCAGGCACTGTAGATTATCTAAGTTTCTAAGTCTTGCTCTGCAAAAGCCAGGTCCTTCTCGGTCCAATGACAGACAAAACAAAGAAAGGCAAGGATGTACAGAAAAATGATCATTGGTACCAACGAAGGCCCATACCTTTGTTTTCATTTGTACTTGGCGGTGATGAAGTACTTTCAAGGAAGAAAAGCTAGGGTAACATAGGTTCACACTGTGAAAGAAGTGCTACAATAACATATTCCCTCAGTGGTATAGGACTGGGATACCCACCTTCATCAATCAAATAACTGTAGCATCCCAAGCGTATTCACATCTATGAAATATAAATGACTGTATGATTACTGTGTCTCCAAGCATAAGGTTATACCAATGAGGCTTGTGAATGTAACCTTGAACTGGCCATGCGGCCCTTGGCTAAGACAAACTCATTAACATGCTCAGACTCAATTCCCGGAAAGCACGGTTTGCAATTTACACGCCCAAAGGTGTTCCCTCTACCTTGCCACCCAATCTTAATTGTCTATACTTTGTGATGTGGTTACTACGTGCTTGGGAGTACCGCCCAGGCAGGACAGGATTAAATTCAGAGGCAAACCCATGAACTTCCTCTTGGCCTTTCTCTCCCCTTCCATGGAGCTCCACTAGGCTCCTCAATGACTATGTCTCTCTCTCCTCTTAACCTTCTCCTTCCCTGTAACCATCTAGGCCTGCATTCCCTATCTTAATCTCCTCCTCCACCTCGTGTTCCTTTGTACTCACACTTTCCTATCAAAAGGAGTATCATAGGGATTGCCTGCCCTATTCAAACACTGACTTGTCCCTGTCTTTCATTTCCACCCTGGTTCTTGGTTCCTATCTCTCGGGTCCCATCACAAAGGTGAGTCCCTTCCCTTGTGGGACCCTGCTGGTCAGGGAAGTCCATTAAGGAAAACCCCACAATAACGATAGCTTTGCTTCATTTTCTGAGTAGGTAGCAATCCAGAGCTAGAATACCAATTGTTACAAGTGACTTAGAATTTAATAACTGTTATAGAAAGGACAGGAGGTAGAGGCATGGAAGGAAATATAATCTCAATGCTCAAACCCTTTTTGTCCTATATCTGAGTCTCAGGATTGCAATTTCCATGGAACAAATGTGATCTCTTACTTGTTTAATTGCTACTAATTTATGTATTATCATTATTATAATTAATATTTACATCATTCTTTAATGTTCACAAAAATAGTGTCCTCAGAAACTTTGATAAGCAGTATAATTAATATTATTTCCATTTTGTAAATGGGGAAAACTAAGGCTCAGAAAGATTAATATATGTGTTCCTGCTATGACCTTGCCTTTGTTTTGTTTTTAAAAATTCTATTTTATCAATTTTTTTCTGAAAAAACTTTTCCTTGTATCTACTACACTTCCCTTTGTAACAAAGCTAACAACAACAACAACAAAATAGTAGATGGGGCAATGAGGTGGTTCAGTGAATAAAGTGCCAGGCCTGGAGAAGGGAGGTCCTAGATTCAAATCTGGCCTCAGAAACTTGCTTAGCTATGTGAACCTGAGCAAGTCATTTAATCCCAATTGCCTAGACCATATCACTTTTCTGAGTTATTCTAAGACAAAAGGTAAGGTTAAAAAAATTAAAAGCAGAGAAAAACAAGTCAATACATCAATTGTGCCTGACAGTATATGCAATATTCAACATCTAAAGTCTCCCAGTTCTTCAAAGGTCCATTTTCTCAATTCTTCTCCTGTGTCAAACTTGGTTTTTAAATTACAGTGTTCTGTTTCACTTTATTGTTCTTTCTACTTGTATTTTCATAGTCATGTGTATATATTTTCCTGCTTCTACTTACTTCATCACTGAAACAAACATCAATTCTAAGTCTTTCTGTATTTCTCTAAATTTTTCATAGTTGTCATTTCTTATAATATAGTAACACTACACTACATTTATGTACAACAAATTGTTCAGTTATTCCTCAAACAATAAGGCATCTTTTGTTTCCAAGTCTTTGCTACCATAAAAAGTGCTGCTATATTTGGCATACATAGAATCTTTCTAGGCCCTCTTTTTTTCTCACTAAGTGATCTCAACAGGTCACATGGGCCTAATTATCATCTCTAAACAGGTAATTCTCAGATCTATGTATCTGGCCATTGTCTTTTTCCTGAGTTCTAGTTCCACACATCAAAACTGCTTGTTGGATATTATGAACTATAAGTCCCACAGACATTTCAAACTTAACATGCCCAATACAGACTTCATTAGCTTTCTCAAAGAATCCATACCTCTTCAAAACACATTTCTTTCAAGAGCATCACATCACACTTCTGGTTTTTCAGAATGAAAATGATCCCTACTATGTTCACAAAGGGCTTTTAAAGCAAACATTTAGAATCTATTCTTTACTCAATGTAGATAATAACTATAAATAATTAAAGTTCTAAACTCCAAAAGTTAGCTACAATATTCCAATCAAGAATCGTATCAAGATAAACCCAAAGATCCCAGCTTTTGACAAAAATCCAATATTCGACAAAAACTGCTGGGAAAACTGGAAAGCAGTATGGGAGAGATTAGGTATAGATTAACATCTCACACCCTACACCAAGATAAATTCAGAATGGGTGAATGACTTGAATATAAAGAAGGAAACTATAAATAAATTAGGTGAACACAAAATAGTATACCTGTTGGGATCTTTGGGAAGGGAAAGATTTCAAGACCAAGCAAGAGTTAGAAAAAATTACAAAATTCAAAATAAATAATTTTGACTACATTAAATTTAAAAGGTTTTGTATAAACAAAACCAATGCAACCAAAATTAGAACAAATTGGGAAAAAATATAATAAAAACTTCTGACAAAGGTCTAATTACTCAAATATACAAGGAGCTAAATCAATTTTATAAAAAATCAAGCCATTCCCCAGTTGATAAATGGGCAAGGGACATGAATAGACAATTTTCAGATAAAGAAATCAAAACTATCAATAAGCACATGAAAAAGTGTTCTAAATCTCTTATAATTAGAGAAATGCAAATTAAAACAACTCTGATGTACCACTTCACATCTAGCAGATTGGCTAACATAACAACAAAGGAAAGTAATGAATGCTGGAGGAGATGTGGCAAAATAGGGACATTAATGCATTGCGGGTGGAGTTGTGAATTGATCCAACCATTCTGGATAGCAATTTAGAACTATGCCCAAAGAGTGCTAAAAGACTGCCTGCCCTTTGATCCAGTCATAGTACTGTTGGGTTTGTACCCCCAAAGAGATAATAAGGAAAAAGACTTGTAAAAAAATATTTATAGCCATGGTCTTTGTGGCAAAAAAAATGGAAAATTAGGGGATGCCCTTCAATTGGGGAATGTCTGAATAAATTGTGGTATATGTTGGTGATGGAATACTATTGTGCTCAAAGGAATGATGAACTGGAGGAATCCCATGTGAACTGGAACGACCTCCAGGATTTAATGCAGAGTGAAAAGGAGAAGAAACAGGAGATCCTTATACACAGTGATAAATACACTGTGGCAAATCGAATGTAACGGACTTCTCTACTAGCAGCAATGCAATGACCCAGGACAATTCTGAGGGACTTATGAGAAAGAACACTATCCACTTCCAGAGAAAGAACTGTGGGAGTAGAAACACAGAAGAAAAACAACTGCTTGATCACATGGGTCAATAGGGATACGGCTGGGGATGTAGACTCTGAACGATCACCCTAGTGCAAATATCAAAAATATGGAAATAGGTCTCGATCAATGACATACGTAAAACCCAGTGGACTTGCTCAATGGCTTGGGGGGGGCGGTTAGAAGGGGAAGGAAAGAACATAAATTATGTAACCATGGAAAAATCCTCTTAATCAATAAAATTTTTTTAAAAAGGGAAAAAAGAATCTTATTCAAGATAGAAATCTTAAATACAACTTCCAAAAAATTATGGGTCTTAAGAGATGCTACATAATATCTTAGTGATCTTTATTTTTTGTAAAATGGAGATTTGAACCCTAGACTTCAATCCCCAGAAGTCCTTGATATTTCCCAGAATTCCCTATAATCTCACCTGAGTCTCTACCTGGGCAAGATCACAATGAGTATTTAGCTGGCTCTCTGCCTCACATGCATCTCTTCCTCTTCCATGCTCACTCTCCTCCTCTATTCGGCTATTGCAAGATGTAGTAAGTAAGCTGTGAATGGGCTAATCAGCCCTAGGCATGTGGTTTATTATTTTGTATCCTTGATTTCTAATAATCTTTAATAAACCTCTTAAAATATATTTCTATTACTAGAGACTAATTTAATTTTTACATTTTCCAGAGCATTAAATTCATGAAGATATTTCTTTACAAAATTACTGAAAAGCACTGAGTCAAGCATTCATAAACAATAGTTAATGAAACCCTACAATACAGTCCTTATAAGTTTTTTACAATATTGTACCCTAAAGGCACTATACTTTGATATTACATTATTACTTCCCTGTGTGAAAATTAAATTAACTCTTCCCTGTTTAACTCCCCTGCCCATTTTTAGATTTAATCACCAAAAGTATAAACATACTACTTACAGTTGAGTGGGGAGATCTTCCCATTTTTAAATCTAATCACCAAAAGGGTAAACATCCCACTTAATCATTAAGTGGGGAGGTAGGTCTGTGACCCCATGTACAATAATGGGTGACAAATTAGAATCAAACTTATTGCCTCATGGGTCGTCCTAAGCAAAGCTTCGACTGTGATTGGTAGGCATAAAATTAGGGGAAGGCACAGGAAATGATGCAAAAGAAAGTGTCTTTAAAAGGGAGTTACAACTTCCTGTGGAGGCAAATTTGTAGAAGAATCATCTGAGATCTTCAGAGAGAACTTCTGACTTCTGGAGTTCTGAGTTTGAGTTGGAAGCTGAAGGAGAATCTGCTGACTGGACCTCAAATCTTGTTCCTGGTAAGACTGTCCTTGAATCATTCCTTTGGACTGACATGAGGTAAGTGAAAAAGCTGACTCTTTTCCTGAAGAGACTAGCCTCAGGAGAGACATCCCCAGGTCCTCGGCTTTGCCAAGGCCTCTCTGGCTAAGGTCTGATTCTCCCTACCCAGGTTGAGCCAGGGGCTGGAAGTAAATTACTTAGTTCTTAGGCTAGATATCATACCCTATCCTTTCTCTGATTTTCTTACTTCATTCTTTCGACATTTTGTGAATAAATTGTAAATAAAACTCTTTGGAATAAATTGAATTCCTGGTGACCCTATTCTTAAATAGTCCAGTCCAACATTTTATTAAAAAACCCTTTTTTCTCCTCACTCTTGGAAAGCAAAACATCATTAAATTATAATAACAAATTGAGACGAAAATATGAGAAAAAGTGGTGACACTTAAATTTGGGAATTAAATTGAAAAACTTATTTTTTATTTCTTTTCAAGGACTGATTGAGTTTTTAATATCACAAGTACTAATACTGAATTACAAGAGCTAAAAGTATTCAAAGAAAAGGTTGAAAACAAAGTACTGCAATCCTTTGCCTAACTTCCATATAAAAATGCACTGTCAGGGGGGGAAGCTGGGTAGCTCAGTGGATTGAGAGCCAGGCCTAGAGACGGGAGGTCCTAGGTTCAAATCTGGCCTCAGACACTTCCCAGCTGTGTGTCCCTGGGCAAGTCACTTGACCTCCATTGCCTAGCCCTTACCACTCTTCTGCCTTGGAACCAATACACTGTATTGACTCCAAGACGGAAGGTAAGGGTTTTAAAAAAAAATGCACTGTCAGATTCTATAGCCATCAACAGCCCTTATAGTTCAAAGGCTAAAAATGGCCTGGCCTAGTTTGTTGTCTATGCGTCTCCAGGGAGTAAACAATAAAAAATATGGAGAATATACAAAGAAGACTAAAAGGAAGTTGTATAGAATAACATATGGAAGACAATTCAGTAAAACTCAGCAAATACTGATTAAGCAACAAAGCACTGTCCTGGAGTCAGAAATACAAAACCAAAAGTCTTTATCCTGAAGAAACTTCATTTTACTGAGAAAATACATGTACACAAGTGACTAAATATCAACTAATTTGAGGATCAAGAAAACAATCTAGGAGAACCTAGAAAGTCTTCTCATGGGAGATGGCACATGAGTGGAGCCTCAAAAAAACCTAAGTAGATAGCAGAGGAAATGCAAAAATGCATTTTAGACATACTAGACTCAGTCTTGTAAAGTCACAGAAGCAGAACCAGGAATGTGAGTTTTGGAAATAGCCAAAGAGGCAGTTTGGCTGAAATTTTTATGTAGTCAAGTCACTGACCTGAGAAAGAGAAAATTTTACCAATACAGCTCTGAAAAGAAGTTGAAAATAGAAGACTGAAGAGAAGTATGCCAACACAGATTTGATGTTATCAGAACACCAAATAATATTAAACAATGTTCTCTTCTTCTAATAAGGTTAAAAATATGATTAATCTAAAACAAATAGAATTATATTAGAGACAGAGTTAATAGATACTGGACTTGGGAGTTAGATAGACCTGAGTTTAAATCCTATCCTAGACAAATAAATATGTGATCCTAGACAAATATCTCTCTGTCTCAATTTCTTATTCAGTAAAAAGAAAAGAATAATAAAGCCTACCTTACAAAGTCATTGTGATGTTCAAATGAGATTAACAAAGGTAATGAGCTTTACAATCTTAAAGCACCACATAAATGCAAGTTATAAATAGGCACAAACAAGGAGAATCAAATCACTGTTTTAGAAGTATGAAGGGAAAATATTTTAAGTGAATAATGTGAAAGAAAAAGCTACATTGGGTAAAGTGCCCAAAACATATACAATATTTGTAATGTAATAATATAAGGATTTGGTTTCAGAGGAACATAATTCTACTCGTACTTTAAATTTATTTTGCTCATTACAAGAGATGTTAATCTAACGAAACATGAAAATCTACTCTTTTTCTGTATCAACTGAGCTAAACTAAAGGACTGTGCTTTTGTTTTTAATATTAGTGACCTCATAAATGCAGACTCCCTAATGAATATTTATATTTCTTAATTATAAACTATTTCTTCTTCCAGCTGAATGAGGAACTTAAATTCTCAATAGGCTCTACTGATGAAGACCATTATTATTTTAATTATGTAAAGCAGATGTGGTTAAAGGAGTACATTTTCCCTTTTAATAAGGACTTAGGATTTAGTCAATCTTTCTACACCAAACAGTAGTTTTCACTAAGCTATTACTATTGACTAAAGCATTTTTACCCGGAAAGAGAATTTATCAGTTAAATATGCCACCTCTAGACAAAATACTGAGTTGCTTTCACCAAATGACAGATAAAAACAAAAATACACTGTTCAACAATCTTATTGCTTAGATTTATTTACTAACTAATCACAAATAAATATTACAAAAGTTACTTGTCTTGAATTATTATATGAAAGCAATTTCAGCTAAATATTCCTTATATAGAAATACTAGTTAAATAAAAAATTGGTAACAAGACTAGAATACTTGTTGGACATGTGTAATTAAGGGTTTTTTTAAGTCTAGTTTATGTATAAAAAGAAAAATAGAAAAACAAATATTTTTAAAACTTACAATCATTTTTCAAATAAAATAGATTTTCCCTAAAGTATAACATAAATTTCTATTTTTCTGAAAATCTTTTTGCATTATGATCCAATCTAAGAAAGATATTCATTTCAAATTTTTAATCCAAACAATTAGACATTTCGTTTCTAACTGATCAAAACAAAAGATTTTTGGAATCTTGACAGAAACTTGTAGAAAATCCATAGAACCATCAAAGTATAGTTAAAATTCAACAGCATAATAAAATTTTCTAATTTGAACAATTATAATTGGAAATTTGACAAGGTTTAGACATGGTCTCAACAATTCTATCTTTGCATTAATTATGGAAAAAGGAACTTAAGTCAATTAATAATGCAAGGAAAATTAATGTTGAATTCTAATAATTTCTATTTGAACCTTTCTTATATTCTCATTGAAATATTCTCATATTTCAAAAGTCAGTCAACTTCCAGGCTAAAGTAATTTTCTCCTGGCCTCACAACATCTCACTGGGCTAGTTTCTTATTAGAGGAAGAGTGGAGACCTGTTCCTTATTTATCTGTAAACAAGAACTCTTCATTTAGGTAAAGGAAGTCAGAAAGTTCGAACTTGACTTTGGTTGGGGAAAGCTTGTGTGGGCTTCTCCCCAGTGAGACCCACCTCTTTTTTTTTTTTAACCCTTACATTCTGCCTTGGAGCCAATATTGGCTCCAAGGCAGAAGAGTGGTAAGTAATGGCGGTTAAATGACTTGCCCAGGGTCACACAGCTGGGAAGTGTTTGAGGTCAGATTTGGACCTAGAGACCTCTAGGTCTGGCTCTCAATCCATTGAGCCACCCAGCTACCCCGAGTCCCACCTCTTCAGAGAGGAACTAATGAGGGACGAAATGAGTTTAGATCTCTAAATCCACCTCCTCTCTCAAAATATTCAACAATGAAGACTGGCAGGGGAGGTTCTAAAGGAAGATATCATGTCAATCACAAAGTATAAGCAAGAGATAACAAGAGGTTAAGAGAGAAAATGTTCTAAATTAATTAAATAAAAAATGAAAACGAGAAATAAAGATGTGAGAGCCATTCTTTGTTAGCAGATGTTAATAAACAAATGTTACTCCCAGAGAAATGGTTTCATTTATTGGTTAAAAATCCAAACTTTACAAATGTAAATAACACTATAATGGAAATACTTAAACTACTTATCAGAATTGTTTTTCCCAACTAGTCCTGTTCTATTTAAGGTCTTAACCCACCTTTGACTTGGGCTATTTGAAACATTTCTGACACTTTCTTTCCCATTTTCAATCCACATTTTATAGAAAGGCCAAATAAGCATCATTCCTAAAGTACAGATCTAACCACCTCACTGCCTTAACTCAGAAGTCTTCAATGATTTCTTATTGACTATAGCAGCAGTCCATAAACTAGCATTCTTCTACTTTCCCCATCTTATTTTATTATTCCCCTTCAAACTCTCCATTACATCCCATGTAACTTATTAGCTGTTGCCTACACAGTATTTAATCTTTTACTGCTGAATTTTTGCACAAGTGGTCCCATGTCTGAAACATAATCACCCCCTTACTAATCCTTACCTCCTAGAATCCCTATTCTTTTTTCAAAGTATAACTCAAATGTCACCTGTCAATATTCTGCAACTTGCTACCAATGTGTATTTATTTAAATTGCTTCACATCACTGGACTTCAGTTTCATTATCTATAAACTAAATTAGTTGGATTAGAAGGTTTTCTGTAGCCGATCTCTTCTAGCTCCAAAATCTATTATCACTATGATCCCTAGAGTATATTCCCCAATAGACTATATAAACTTTTTGTTTTGTCTTTGTATACCCTATCTAACACAATGCCTTGCACATTGTTATTGTTTAGTCCAATTCTTCATGATCCCCTATGGGATTTTTTTGGCAAAGATACTGGTCAGGATTAAGGTAAAGATTAGTGACTTGCCCAAGGTCATAAGACTAGTGAGAGTCCTTGAATACATTCTTCTTGACTCCACACCAGCACTCTACTCACCAAGTCAACTAACTACCTTGATGTGCCTTGCACATTAGCTCCCATAAATTTAATAACCATTCCTAAGCTAATGATTTTCAAATCTACCTCTCTGGCCCCAAATTCTCTGCTTACTTGCAAGCTTGTATCTTCAACAGTCTTTCGGATTCCAAATTAAAGTCCAGTAGACATCATAAACTCACTATATTGAAAATGGAACTCATCTTTCTCCTTAAACCTTCTCTCCTCCTACCTTTCCCTCAGGCTCAAAACCTCTTCACTAACCCTTAGCTGCCATATCCAATCTGTGGCCAAGGCCTGTGGATTTTACCTTTGAATATGTCCCTTTCTTCTGACAATGCCATTTGGTTGTATTTTTCAGGTGTTAAAAATATTTTTTAATGTTTTCATTTTGATAAATATAAATATATGTTTCAAGTTGTCACAAAAATCAAAATTTAAAACATGGTGATTTTTCAATCTCCAAATGATGTGAGACTGAACATTTGTTTAGTGATTTCTTTTAGAAATATGCATATATATATACACTCAGCTTCTGTCTTAGAATTGACATGAAGTATTGTATTAGAGGGTTGGTTTGGGTATAATGGAGAAAGTCTCTGGATCATTCCTCTATCACAGTATTGGTTCCAAATCAGAAGATTAGTTGAGGGCTAGACAATTGTTCTTTCCCCCCTCTCTATAACACTTACCATCCCCTCTCAGATGAAATACTAAGAATTGGTTCCATGGCAGAAGAGTGATAAGGGCTAGGCAATGGGGGTTCAGTGACTTGCCCACAGTCACACAAGCTAGCAAGTGTTTAAGACCAGATTTCACTAGGCCTGGCTCTCAATCCACTGAGCTACCTAGCTGCCCCAAAAGATTAATTCTTCTTTAAATGTTTGGTAGAATTTATCTGTGATTCCATATGGTTCTAGAGATTTTGGGGGAGCTTATTGATGACTTCTTCAATCTCTTTTTGTAAGGATTATTTAAGTATTCTAAATTTTCTATTAACCTGGGCAATTTGTATTTTTGTAAATGTTCACCCATATTACTCAAGACTGTCAGATTTATTGTTATATAATTGGGCAAGTTGTTGTTCAGGTGTTTTAGTCATGCTTGATTCTTTATAACCCCACTAGGTGTTTTCTTAGCAAAGATAGTGAAGTGGTTTGCCATCTCCTTCTCAAGCTCATATATAAATGAGGATACTGAAGTAAACTTACTTAAGTGACTGGCTCACAGTCACACAGCTAAGAGAGCGTCTGAGGTCAAATCTTCTTGATTCAGGCCCTGTACTCTATCATCTGAGTACCTAATTGGGTAATTTAGCTCCTAATAATTGCTTTAATTTCACCCTCATTGGTGGTAAATTCATGTTTTTCATTTTTAATATGGGTAATTTGGTTTTCACTTCTTAAAAAAAATCAAATTAACCATGGTTTGTCTATTTTATTTATTTTTCTTTTCATAATGCAACCACCTAGTAGAACGGTTTTCTTTCAGTTTTATTAATTTCTCCCTAAATTTTGAAGATTTCTAATTTGTTGTTCAATCAGGGATTTAAAATTTGTTCCTTCTGTAGTTATTTAATTTTATGCCCAATTCAATGATCTGCTCTTTATGTTACTGATATAAGCATTTAGAGATATACATTTCCCCCAAGCACTGCTTTGGCTGCATCCCATGAATTCTAATATGTTGTTTCATTGTTGTCATTCTCTTTAATGAAAATATTGTTTCTCTGATATGTTCTCTGACCCACTACTTCTTTAAAATCAGATTAGTTTCCAATCAATTTTTAATCTATATTTCCATGGCCTTTTATTGAATGTAATTGTTATTGCATTATGGTCTTAAAAAGATGTATTTAATATTTCTGCATTTAACTGTGAGGTTTTTATGCCCTAATAATGTCAATTCTGTGAAATGCTAGACATCTGAGAAAAGATATATTCATTTCTATTCCCATTCAATTTTTTCGAAAGGTCTATCATATCTAACTTTTCTAAAATTCTATTCATTTTCTTAACTTCTTTCTTATTTACTTTATGGTTAGATTTATTATTATAATTATAATTTTTTATTATATAATTATACATTTACAATATTCTCTCCTTATACTTATGTCAATAAAGTAGATTTTCATAGAATTCTGTTTAATAATTCAATAAACATATAATAAGTGCCTCCTATTTTCTAGGCACAATACTGAGCACTGAGGATACAAATAAGAAATAAAAGAATTCCTAAACAACAATATCTTTTATTATATCATTATTATGTCAATATTAAATTGATAGTATATTATTATCAATACAAAATGGATGACATTCAAATTTAAGCTTATAAAATAAGTTAAACATATTTAAATTAATCTACTAAGTATTTTTTTTAAAAGATAATAGCTAAAAAGAGTTCCTTACCTGGTAATAAGATTTGATTTGTCTCACCAAAATGGATAAATTTTGAATTCTAAGTGAGGCATCATTGTTGACTTTTTTATTTACTCGCTGACTCTCTGATTTAGGATTACTGTAAGAAATAAACAAATACTTTAGCCAAAAAACAGTGCCTATTTATAATGTTTGCATATTTTTATAAAGAGAAGGGTTATATAATTAATACCATTTTGATGTATTTTAAATATGAGCTATTGTTAATATCATCAGTCGTATAGATTTAGAAAGGTAACAGCAAAAAAAAAATCCAGAAAAAATTTATCTTTGAAATAAATTAAATTTTTTTCCTTTTATTGTACCCAGTGTTCCCAAAACAAAATCTTATATACACCTCAAATGCAATTCTAATAATTTTCAAAAGAGAAGGGAATAAGCATTTATATAGTACCTACTGTGTCAGGGACCATACAAAGCACTTTTACAAATAATATCTTATTTAACCCCAACAACAACCCTGAAATATAGGTGCTATTATTACTCCCACTTTCCAGATGAGTAAACTGAGGCAGCCTGAGACTGAGTGACTTGCCCAGGATAACATTGCTAGTAAGTATCTGGGCCCATATTTGAACTCAGATCATCCTGATTCCAGGACCAATGTTATGGCAAATGTGCCAATAGCTTCCCTTAAGGAAAGGATTGGGAACAGGGTCATCCTTACTGCAATTGAAGTAGTTCACATGATCAAATTTTAATCAGTTTAATTTTTTTATAATTCAAAGATACTTTCCCAATTACATGTAACAATAATTTTCAACATACTTTCCAAAATTATAAGATCCAAACCATCTCCTCAGATTTCCCTCCCATCTCAGAAACAGTAAGCAATTTGATCTGAGCCATACATGTATGATCATCATGCAAAACACACTACCATATTGGTCACTGTTGTAAAACCACACTCGCACAAAACCAAAACCCCAAAATAAAACTGTAAATTAACTGATGTGAAACATAGTATGCTTTGATCTACATCCATCCAACTCCAACAGTTCTTTCTCTGGCAGCAAATATCATTTCCTCTCATAAGTCTTTCAAGATTTTGTCCCAGATCATTGAATTATTCAGAGTAGCCAAGTTTTCACAGTTGAATATTATATTGCTATTACTATATACAATGTTCTCCTGGTTCTGCTTATTTTGCTTTGCATAAGTTCATTCTTTCCAGCTTTTCCTGAAATTATCCTGCTTATCACTTCTCATAGCAAAATAGTATTCCATCATCAACATGTACCACAATTTGTTCAGCCTTTCCCCAATTGATGAGTATCTTCTCATTTTCCAATTCTTTGCCACTACAAAAAGAGCTGCTATAAATATTTTTGTACAAGTAAATCCTTTCCCCATTTTTATTATCTCTTTGGGATATAGACCCAGGAATGGTACTACAGGATCAAAGGATATGCACAGCTTTAATGACATTTGGGCATATTTACAAATTGCCCTCCAGAATGGTTGGATCAGTTCACAATTCTACCAACAATGCATTAGTGTTCAAATTTTGCCATATCCCCTCTAACATTTACCATTTTCCTTTACAGTCATATTAGCCAATCTTATAGTGTGAGGTGATACCCAAGTATCATTTTAATTTGTATTTCTCTAATCAAGAGTGAGTTAGAACATTATTTCATATGATTATTGATAGTTTTGATTTCTTCATCTGAAAATTGCTTGTTCATATCCTTTGTCAATTAGGAAATGGCTTATATTATTGTATAGAGAAATTTGCAATAAAAATTTTTTCCAGTTTTTTCCCTTCTAATCTTGGTTACATTAATTCTGTTAAATATTTTCAATTTAACATAATAAAAATTATTCATTTTATATCTTGGTCATAAATTCTTCCCTTCTCCTTAAATCTGCCAGATAAACTATTCTATGTATCCCTAATTTATTTGTTGTATCACTATTTATCTAAATCATATGCCTATTTTGATCTTATCTTGGTATAGAATGTGAGATATACTTAGTTTATACAATATTGTTTTCCAATTTCCAGCAATTTTTCTTAATAGTGAGTTCTTAGCCCAAAAGCTGAGGTCTTTTGGATTTATTAAACACTAGGTTGCTAAGGTCATTTACCTTGTATAATGTGTCTCTAATCTATTCCATTGATCTATCATTCTATTCCATAGCTAATATCAGACTGTTTTAATTGTTATTGCATTATAATACAGTTTGAGATCAGGCCACCTTCCTTTACTTTTTTTTTCATTAATTCCCTTAATATTCTTTGACATTTTGCTCTTTCAGATGAATTTTATTATTTTTTCTAGTTTAATAATTATTTGGTAGCTTGATATGGCACTGAATAAAAAATTTATTAATTATTAATTTGGATAAAATTATAATTTTCATTATATTAGCCAGGCATGAGCAATGAATACTTTTTAATACTTTTTCCAGTTGTTTAGATCTGATTTTATTTGTGTGAAGTGTTTTAAAATTGTGTTCTTATAATTCCTGGGTTTGTCTTGGCAAGTATATTCTTATTTTATAATGTCTAAAGTTATTTTAAAGGGAATTTCTCTCTCTTGCCAATGAACTTTGTTGGGAATCTCTTGTTAAATCTTTAAATAGATTCTGTGCCCTAACCCCTTTATCAATAATGAATACCTCTTTGAGTGAATCAAGAAGAGAAAAATCAATTAGAAACAAATTAATTATGCTTCAAAGGAACATTCAAACCTGGAGGAATTAGAGGTTGTCATGGTCTCTAGGCAGTTTCAAAAGAGACCCTAGAGCCTTTCTTTACCAGAGAGTAGCAAGATTTTTTCCTCTACATTATCCCTTCTCCCCCCCTCAGTGGTCTGTTATAGAAACATTTCATCCAGCTGAACTGGTAGCTTTAAGACCTAGCACCAAGTTCTAGGTTACAAATTCATATAACTACAAAGGGGACTTGTGCAAGGCAGCTGAGTTACCAGGTACGGAAGCCCTGGGTAGTTTACTAAAAAAAGAGGTAACTCAGAAGCCAGCAGAAATGTAGCTC
Source organism: Monodelphis domestica (assembly GCF_027887165.1). NCBI lineage: Eukaryota > Metazoa > Chordata > Mammalia > Didelphimorphia > Didelphidae > Monodelphis > Monodelphis domestica. The sequence continues at coordinate 648,742,609 of NC_077227.1, read as the reverse complement.
AAACCAAGAAGCTGGGCTAGATTTCATTTCTATCATCTTAGCTACCTCTGCATAGGAGACATGGAAAATAAAAAAAAAATATATCATTTGCTTTCTATGCTTTTTGTTCTAGGTCAAGTTCACTTGCCTGCTAACACGAACAAGATTCTGGCTTTTGTTACTGTCCCTTTAAGCCATCGACCTACACCAATCAATGAACAAATATTTATTAAGTGCCTATAAAGTGCCTGTACTTCTTCCTTGTTTAGACAAACTTCTAAAAAAAAAGCTGCCTTGATTTTACTTTTTTCACTCCCTTTTGTAAACATTTACAATCTGACTTGCCCAAATTTTACTCAGATAAAATTGTTCCCATGCCAGTCATCAATGATTGCTTAAATATTAAATCTAATGGGCTTTTCTCAATTATTCTTCTTAATAAACAGCATTTCACACTGCTTATCACCCTCTCCTCCTAGAAATACCCTTTCTTTTATGGATTTTCATGATTCAGTTCTTGGTAATCCTCTTAACTTGTCTACTCCTTTTTCCTCTCTATATCATGACACCTTAACTCCAAATTCTCAGTGACCTCATCACCTCCCATGAATTTGTCATCTCTGTGCTGATGATTCCAGACAAGTCTGTCTCCTCAGCTCCTGTCCTACATCACCAACTATTATTATACACTATAAACTCGATATCCTATCCCATAGTCAACTTAAACTCAGTTATGTCTAAAATAGAACTCATTACCTTCTCAAATGTCAGCCACCTTTACCTTTGTCAATCCCTTTACCACCACTGCTCAAGCATACTCTACATTTCTGAAGTTTACAAAATCGGCATTTATCCACCCAAATCAAGATAATATTGGCTCATATACAAGGTGATTTTCCCTCTTTCTCAAGGAGATGAACACCAGGCTTAGTCTTCTTTCCTCCTTTAATCAACTTTTCCTTCCATGTCAATGGATCTTCAAAAAATACCCAACCTGACAATCTCTCAGTCTCTTTAGGTCATATCACCTTCTCCTTCACTCCTTCTTAGCTAAACAGAGGAATCATTACACTGTACTTTTTCAGTAGGCAGAGATGTTCTATTTCTCTAATAAAAAACTGACATTCTTCTGACAATACCTTTCTGTCATTTCATTTCCTAATTCCACTATTCAATCTCATCAAAACTTCCAATTACTCTATCTTTCAGTATGAGGTACATTATAAATACATGTCATCAGAGGTCAACACTACAAAGTAAGGAAATCCTTTTAACCTTCCAATTTATTCTCTCATTCCTCACAAAAAGCTTTCCCAAACCTTCTTTTAGCTCAAATCTTCCAGACTTCCACTTTCCTCATCTTAGCTGAAAGCCTTTCAACAAGAGCTCGTTCAACCTTTCTCTTTATCTCAAATCCCCTAGATATTATCCTCCCTCTCCTTTATCCCAGCCTATAACAATGAGGTAGTTTTTTTCTTCCTGCCTAAAACCAACCCCTCTTTATGTATGCCACCTTGATCCCATTTTCTCCCATCTTCTCAAGCAGAATGCAAGCTCCATTTCAAGTTCAGTTTTCCGATATCTTACTAGTTTCTTCCCTATGACCTGCAAACATACCTAAGTCTCCCCATTCTTAAAAAATCTTCACTAAACTACTATCTCTTCAAGTTATTGTGCTATATCTCATTTCCCTTTTAAGGAAAACTTCTTAGAAACCACTGTAAATAATATACTTGTTAAAAACTCCACTTCCTTTCCTCATCCCTCAACACTTTGCAACTTTGCTTTCCACCTCATTACTCAATAGAAACTGTTCAATTCAAAGTTGAAGACCTCAACTGCAAAATCTGTTGATCTTTTTTGGGATCTAATCTTTGACTTATTTACTTCATTTGACACAGATGGCAGTCAGGATAACACAAGACTTAGGAGCCTCAAATATTAAAAGAATAAAAATCAAGGAAATATAATATTTGAAATATCAAAGGAACTGAGTTTTATAACCAAGAATAGCATACCCAACAAAGCTGAGTAAAATTATACAAGGAGAAAAAAAGTCATTTAATGAACTAATAGACTTCTAGCTATTCTTGAAGAAAAGCCAATAAATGAGTAGAAGATTTGAGCTACAACTCTAAATGAACATCCTAATGCAAACACCAACAACATGGAAATAGGTTCTGATCAAGGACACGTGTAATATCCAATAAAATTGTGTGTCAGCTGCAGGAAGGGGAGGGGGAGGGGAGGGAGGGAAATAATGTGATTCTTGTAACCAAGGAATAATGTTCTAATTGACTAAATATATTAATTTTTAAAAAAAGAAAATTTTGAGCTATAAGCATCACAAGGTAAACATGAAGACCAATTATAAGGGATTCAAAAAGGTCAAGCTGTTTACTCTTTTAATGGGAAAACATTATTTGTAGCCCTTAAAAGCGATATGCTACTTGAATAGGTTTTTTTTTATCACTGCTACATTTTATTAATATTTTTAATTTTTTGTACCATTATAACTTTTTTAATTCCAAATTTTACAAAATCAAACAAAAGAAGCATTTCCATATACAAAGAAAAAGAAGATAGTACACAAATGAAATCACAAATCTACTTGGATAGTTTCAAAGAACATTTATGATAGAAGTCATGAAGTCAAGTTGCATATAATGGGATAAGCCTTAAAAAATGATTAATAAAATAGGGTAGGAAGAAGTATGAATAGAATAACTGTTACAGTAAAGGTGAGTAGGAAGTGGAGGGCAAGTAATGTTAAAACCTTATTCTCATCAGATCTGGGTTAAAGAGAGAACCACATATATTAACTAAAAGGATAGAAGTTTTCTCAAGTTACAAATTACTAGGAAGGAAAGAGAATAAGAGGAGAGAGGGACTCTTTAAAAGGGTGTGTAGAAACGAGGGGATGCCCATCAATTGGGGAATGGCTGAGCAAATTGTGGTATATGTTGGTTATGGAATACTATTGTGCTAAAAGGAATAATAAAGTGGAGGAGTTCCATGGAGACTGGAACAACCTCCAGGAAGTGATGCAGATCGAGAGGAGCAGAACCAGGAGAACATTGTACACAGAGACTAATACACTGTGGTATAATTGAACGTAATGGACTTCTCCATAAATGGTGGTGTAATGTGCCTGAACAATTTGCAGGGATCCAGGAGAAAAAAAACACCATTCATAAGCAAAGGATAAACTATGGGAGTGGAAACACCGAGGAAAAGCAACTGCCTGAATACAGAGGTTGAGGGGACATGACAGAGGAGAGACTCTAAATGAACACTCTAATGCAAATACTATCAACAAAGCAATGGGTTCAAATCAAGAAAACATCTAATGCCCAGTGGACTTATGTGTCGGCTATGGGGGGTGGGGGGGAGGAAAAGAAAATGATCTATGTCTTTAACGAATAATGCTTGGAAATGATCAAATAAAATATATTTTTTTAAAAAAAGGGTGTGCAGATTAAGAGAAAAGAAGACAGGATAAAATAAGGGAGGGATTCTTAAGACAGCAGTTCATATTAAGAAATAAGAGGGCAAGGTGAGGGGGATAAGGAAGAATTTTTAGAGGGGTGTTGATTAGGAATGGTCCAAAGAAATAAGACCTCTGTGGAGGTATAGTACAAAAAGAGAGGAAGAAAAGACAAGGAGGAGAAACTGAATGGAAGAGCAACACACAACTTATAATTATAACTCTGAATGTGAATGGGATGAATTCATCCAATAAGTGTCTTTTGCCTTTTGTATCCCCAGCACATAGCCCAGCACCTGAGACATAGCAGGCATTTAATAATTGTTTATTAATTGACCATTCCTCTTCTACTTGCTCTAGCCTTTATTTACGATCTCTCTTCCCATTTCCACTAATAACTTCTTAAGAGTAGCCTGCATTTGCTGTTTCCATATCTTTAATTTTTCATCAATTTCTTTTTATGTTAATTTAACCTTTTTTCACTTTTTATTTAAACCCTTACCTTCTGTCTTAACAATCAAGACTGGGTATTGGTTCCAAGGTAGAAGAGTGGTAAGAGCTAGGCAATGGGGGTTAAGTGACTTGCCCAGGTTCACACAGCTAGGAAGTGTCTAGGCCAGATTTGATCCTAGGACCTCCCATATCTAGACCTGGCTCTCAATCCACTGAGCCACACACCTTTCCCATGCTAATTTAATCTTAATAATCCACTAAACTGTTCTCTCAAAGGTCATCAGTGATTTTTTAATTAAGTTAAATGGTCTCTTCTCAGTTATCAATTCCTAAACTTTACAGCAACAAAAAGTCTGATAATCCTGATCACCAAGTTCTCTTCTAGGATATTCTCTCCTTTTGTGGTTTCTGTAACATTGCTTTGCCCTGGCCTCTAAGCCATTTGATCAGTTCTTTGAATCTTCTTTCCCCTTTAAGTGATCTGAATAACTAACAACCAAGCATCTAGTTCAGCAACTTAATGCAGGCATCTCATAAATGTTCATTTATTGACTGGTTTAATTTACTTCCATAGGTTCAACTATAACTTCTACATAGACGATTACAAACTCATTATCAATTTTTTTAACTTTTATATCCCAACTACCTAGAATAGGTACTACCTTGCATTCAGCAGGCACTTAAATGTTTAGATTAAAGCAATTTCATTTTCAGTAAAGACTCTTCTCTTAAAATACAAGATGAATTACTGAATATGTACATAAAATATAATATCAAAGGCTATTTAAATATCATATCTTTTCAAAAAAATGAATTGAAATACTCTAAAAATCTCATTTTATAAAGTAGAAAATGAATCAATTAGCAAGTCTGCCTATGTCAATAGACAACATGGCAGTAAAATACAGCTTCAAGCAATTTGGCTTTTAGTAGCAACCTACTTATGGCATGTTACATTAATGTCAACTGAGACAAAAAATAATTGAATTATCTACTACTGTACTGACTTCAAAAAATTAGCCTAAAAAAAGAACATTAAGAGACCAGGTTGAAAAATAAAAATTGGCTTTTTAAAAACATTACTTGGATTTTTGTGCAACTAAGGATCACATCTCTATTTATTCAATTACTAGAATCTATCAGAAACAGAAACTTGATACCTTTAGTGGTTCTGTATTTAAGTCTAAATAGCCTGAAAGTCAATTATGCATCCTCTTCTACCATCTGTTCATCATTGTCACTTAAAAACTGTGCTCTGTGTTCATAAGGTTAATACCATTAAAATTTTAAGACTAAATGTATAATTGTTCTGATTTTGTTCTTAACTGAAAACATGTTCAAGCTATTCAGTAGTAACATGTAAGTGTATATTTTTAAAACTGAAGCTATGACTTTTACTTTTTCCAATATTAGTAATCAAATATTTGGTTCTGAAAAATAATTTTAAAAAATCAAATGATTTTATGAGGCAAAAACCTCTCAAAACAAAAATATTTTAATACATTACAGCATTCCTTCTTATTAACTATCTCTGCTCTATAAACAGAAAAATAATAAAATTAAGGGCACTGGAACAATATATACAGAAAACTCAAATCAAAAGAGATTGTTAATTCTGACAAAAGAATCACTACAAGATACCTGACAAAGGGAATCACAACAAGATGGTGAATGAGAGGAAGCAAAGCAACCAATCTCTTTCAGAACTACTCCATAAGCCTATGGACACTAAAGAAAGGATTCTAGCCAGAAAAATTTGGCCCAGATCATACCTCAGGAAATCCTTTTATCTTAAGAGTCAGGAGCAAGCCTGGAAATCTTTGAGGAGGGAGGTATGAACTCAGTGAAGGTTAAAGAGATCTGTCCAAAGAGAGTCTGAAGTCTATAGTTGTAGTACTTTGAAAGTATGAGAGAATAGAATCAAGAAAAATAAACAATTAACAATCATTACTATGTCAATGTAAATGGAATTAATTCATCCATAAAACTGGAAAGAATTGCAGAATACTGAAGAGTATTTCACTTACAAAAGGCATATAAGGCAGAAAGATTCACAATAATTTCAAATAGGATACTGAAGCAAAATCTAGTATACTTCAAGTGAACTCAAAAAATCAGGAATAACAATTATCTCAGATACAATAAAAGTAAAAAATAGATACAAGAAATAAATAGTAAATGACATCATATTAGATCACCATAAACCAGCATTAATAATATATATCCATCAAATGACATTTTCATTAGGGATAAAGCAAGAAAAAGTTAACATCTTTTGATACAGTTCTATAAAATACTAGCCATAATGGTAAAACTATTTTTAAATGAGAATTTTTTTAAATTTAATTCATTTATAATATTTTTCCATGGTTACATAATTCAAGTTCTTTCTCTCCACTCTTCTCTCCCTCCTCCCGGAGCCAATGAGCAATTCCACAGGATTGGCAAAACAATTTTTTAAAAATTGAGTATAAGCATATGCAAAAGCTGAATAAAGGTCAAGAAAGAGGGGGGAAAAAAGAAAGAGGAGGATTGGGAGAATGTCACTGGATTCGGCAATTAGAGATCACTGATAACTTTGGAGAGAGCAATTTTGAAAGATGGAAGTGCAAGAAAGAATGTTGAGCGCTGTGAAGAGGACCTATAGTCAGAAGGTTGAGAGATATGGGACGATAGCAGAGATAGAAGGATCACGTCAAGTTCTTATTAGAACAAAGGAGACAAAGGCATATTTTTAGGCAATTTTAGGGAAGCAGCCAATAGACAGGGAGGATTGAAGAGCAGTGAGAGTGGGATGATGGGGGCAGTTTGTTGGAGGAGATGGGAATGAATGGGATAACTTGTGCTGCTCTGGACGTTTGCATTAGAAAGAGGAAGGCTACTTATTCAAGTGAGATAGAGATGAAGGAGGAAATAGTGGCAAAAGGTGTCTGAGTGAAATGAAATGGGAGAAGATATACACAATGGCTTCAATCTTTTCCTGTAAAAATAAGAGACAAGATTATTGATTGTGAAGGTGGAGGGAGGGGAGCCACTAGATTTTGAAGAGGAATTAAAAGGTTTGGAAGAGCAGCTATAGTTATTCAGTGAAGTATATACAGAAAGATTCCCTAGCAGCATTGAGTGCTCCATTGAAGTTGTGGGTTTTTAAAAATATTGTGGCCAGGAGACTTCATTTCCCAGCATTCTTTACTCTTCCCGGGGTCCCCTTGTCTGTGTCCTGTGTTGCACCCTGGCATGGGTTTGTTTATAAATTTTGCTGAAACCCACACTGTGGGGCTTTGGGGGCTTTTGCTTTGACTTCAGCATGACAGGTGTGGGTCTCTGGCTCTGTGCTCTGCTCACTTGGATGAAGGAACCCTTTTCTCTCTCACTTTGTTGTTATTAAATTCTATAAATTTTAAATACTTGGAGTATTCATTCATTTTTAGTCTCACATAGTCATGTAAACAAATTAATAATAGACTCTGCCACAATGGTTCACTGTTTTTTTCTCCACCTTCACTGAGTGGTGCATGTGTAGGAGTGAAAGTAGTAGATGGTAACAGTAATCTAAGGACAAGGCTTGGTGAAGCAGAATCAATATGATAAGGGAGCAAGGGACTCAAGAGAAAAGGATGGCATTAAAGATGAAGCAATAAAATTGCCACATTACAACTGTTAAAATTGTTTTCTTTGTTAATTTACTTCTAGAGTTGATTAGAAGGGGTGGGGGAGGAAACTTTCCCTTGAATTTCACAGAATATTTGGCTAATCTCCTAAATGAAAATTTCTAGGAATGCCAAAATCAAGAATTAACCCTAGCATAGAATTTCAGATTAAGAACTAGATGGGAACCAAAACAGTCTGCTAGCCCAACCAGCCTCTTAGTCCAATCTAGACCTACTTATGAATCTCTTTAATACTCCATTCCTCACTGAAAAAAAAATTATCTTGTATTTATCATATATATATATACACATACATATATAGTATATACTTATATTTGTACACATTCTCTCCCTTACTAGAATATAAGTTCCTTAAGAACAGGGACTATTTCATTTCTATCTTTGCATCTCCAGAAGCTAGCACAATATCTGGCATACAGAAGACAATCAATTTTACTGATTATGTTTAGGGAGCTCCAATTCAAGTCTAAATAAACTCACTAACATATTCTAGCAAGCATCAAATTGAGGAGTAGCACTGGTCAGTTATGGATTCATTACCATCCAAGAAGAAGCAACATTTGGAAGATATCCTTAGCCTGAAGGCCCTCTGCTTCAGAAATCATTATCACTGCTCAAAAAGGGTTAGTTGGTGATTTCTTAAACTAAGGGAACAAAGTCATTAACCTGAAAAAAGAGTGGGTAAGAATCTAAGTCTTCTTTAGAAAGTGTGAGGTGCAAATACATTATGGAACTTTATATAAATCCTCCATAAAATCCTTTGCCACTGTCTCTCATAGTGTGGAAGTAAATACTTAGTCCTTGATGACTGGCCTGGATAGCAAAAGTTCTGGAAGTAGCATACTAAAAATGCTTCAAAAGTATGGTCCTCTGAAACAAAAGACCAACTTTGCTTTACAAGGTCAAGCCTAGTTAAAACTAAGAAAAAGAAAAATAGTCCTCAGTACTGCATAACCTTCCAATTCTACAGTGAGTAGTGACAAGAGTACCAGAAAATAAAGGAGAGGATACTAAGAATTATACCATTTCCAGACCATTTATACTTTTTAAGATGTCTGCTATAACTCTAAATGTAAGATCCTTTTCTAATGACCAAGAAGAAAGTTATACCATTGGAGGAATTGAATCATATGACATTTATTTTCTTAAACTCTAAATTCAACAACCAAAAAAGAAAAGATTTCTAAACAAACAATAAAAATAAACTAGATTCTACCATGAGTCTCCATTTCACAGGTCTTGCCTTATTTTTTTAAATATGGAATATATTTTACATATTACTTTCAAAACTGTACTACTTTGGAAAACAGTATGGCAGAAACTAGGTATAGACTAATATCTTACACCCTATAGCAAGATAAGGTCAAAACAGGTATATGATTTAGATATAGAAAACATTATAAGATATAAAATGAATAATTTTTATTATATTAAATAGAAACATTTTTAAACAAACAAACAAAAAATTAATGTAACCAAGAGTAGAAGGAAAACAACTGGGGGAAAAATCTTTATAACAAAATTCTCAAATCCATAAAGAAACAAGTCAAATTTATAAGAATACAAGCCATTCTCCAGTTGACAAAGGGTCAAAGGATATGAACAATTTTCAGATAAAGAAATCAAAGCTATCAATAATATGAAAAAATGTTCTAACTCACTCCTGATTAGAGAAATACAAAGCTGAAGGGGGCAGCTGGGTGGCTCAGTGGAATGAGAGCAAGGCCCAGAGATAGGAGGTCCTAGGTCCAAAACGGGCCTCAGACACTTGTGACCCTAGGCAAGTCACTTAACCCCCATTGCCTAGCCCTTACCATTCTTCTGCCTTAAAATCAATACACATTGATTCTAAAACAGAAGGTAAGGGTTTAAAAAAAGAAAATGCTGAAGTACCACCTCATACCTATCATTGCCAATATGACAGTAAAGTGACAAATATTAGAAGGAGTATGGCAAAATTGGACCACCAAAGCCACCAAACCATTATGGAGTGCAATTTGGAGTTATGCTCAAAGGGCTATAAAACAATGCATATCCTTTTAATAACAAAAAAAGGGGAGAGGACCAACATGAATAAAAATATTTATAGCAGCTCTTTCTGTGGTGGCAAAGAACTAGAAATTATGGGGATGTTCATCAATAAGAAATTGATAAACAGGATATTAGAAAAAAGCTGGAAATATCTGAATGAACTGTTGTAGAGAGAAACAAGCAGAACAGGATAACATTGTATTGAATAAACAGCAATGTGTACTATGATCAATGGTGAAAACTTGCCTACTCTCAGCAATGCAATGATCTAGGACAATCCTGAAAGACTTAAGACAGGGAATGCTATCCACTTCCAAAGACAGAATTGTTGGAGTCTCTGATGGATGCAGATCAAAGCATTCTTTCACATTAGTGTATTTAAAGTTTTATTTTGGGGTTTGGGTTTTATATGAGTGTGCTCTTACAACAACAACCAATATGGAAGTGTATTCTGTATGATATTAAAAATAAAATAAGAGCAAAAAAATAAATGATTACTGACTAACATGAAAGATACTTGTTGGGGCAGCTAGGTAGTTCAATGGATTGAGAGCCAGGCCTAGAGACAGGAGGTCCTGGGTTTAAATCTGGCCTTAGACATTTCCTAGCTGTGTGACCCTGGGCAAGTCACTTAACCCCCATTGCCTAGCCCTTACCACTCTTCTGCCTTAGAATACAAAACAAAGTGATTCTAAGACAGAGGTAAGGGTTTTTTAAAAAAAGGTATGTGCAAAAAAGCCCTCATAATTTTTTGTTTTAGAAATTATTTTCACTAAAATATGATGTTTATATTAATATTAATATGATTTTAAAATTTTAAAAATACATATTTTAAAAACAAAAACAGAAAACCATCCTGCTTGGTTTATGCTTATTTCTGAACTTCCTTCTATTCACTTCTATGTAATTTTTTAAAACCATATCTTCAATCTTAGAATCACTACTGTGTATTGGTTCTAAGGCAGAAAAGAGGTATGGACTAGGCAATGGGGTTAAATGATTTGTCCAGGGTCATACAGCTAGCTAGGAAATGTATTTGAACCTTGGACCTCTGGTCTCTAAGCATGGCTCTCAATCCACTGAGCCATAGAGCTGCCTCCACTCTTCTATGTATTTTTAAAAAACATTACAATGACACTTTTAAAAAAGACCCAAGGAAGCTAGATGGCTCAGTAGATAAAGAGCCAAGAATCTGTCCTCAGACTTCCTAGTTGTCTGACCCAAGGAAGTCCCTTAACCCCAATTGCCTAGCCCTTACTTCTCTTATGCCTTAGAACCAAATAGAGAAGTATTAAAAAAAAGATGAAAAGAAAAAGAAAAGATATTTCTGCAGCTAAACCCTCATCTCTCCTAATGGATCTCCCCAATTCACAAAAAGAAAATTTTAATTAAGACTAAGGTTCATCTGACACCTTTGTCCACTGCTTCCTCCATGTTTGTATATCCTAATGAACCCAAATTATTAATAAATTCCCCCTTCTTCCTTCTCCTTTACATGCTAGTATGTTCCTTTTTTCTTCTCCAAATATTCTCAGAACAGAAACAATCTATCCACCTTCAAAAGGATTTTTGTTTTTCTCAGACATTAAGATTCTGAAGAGACTTGTTTCTTCTTCCTCTATTACAATGTTTGTAATACATCAGTTACCTTCCAACTGCTCAAATAAATTTGCCTTTCTTGATTTCTCTGGACTTGTGTTTATATATAAATGTTCCTACTCAACACTAATCTTTCCATCACAAATGCTTTGTAGGGTGAACTATTCTTGGTTTTAAGCCATATATCTTTTAGAATAACATATTCTAAGATCTCCTCTTATAAAAATTGTCAGATATTGTGATCCTGATTATAATTCCTTGGAAACTGAATCGATTCCTCCCCACTACTCCCTGCCCCCGATCCTTTGTAGCATTTTTTCTTTGATTCAGGTGCTCAATATTTTGGCATTAACCTTCCTAATAATTTTCCTTTTGGTTTCCTTTAAGGAAGTAAATTCTACCTTCATTTGGCCCTCTGGTTCTAATGGAACTGGGCCATTTTCATTTATGATTTCTACAAATAAGTTCCAAGTCTGTTTATTTTTTAAATTATGGCTTTGGGGAGTCCTATGACTTGTAAGTTACCTTCTTTGACTTGTCTTGCAGGTCAGTTGTTTTTCGTACAAAATACTTTATATCTTCTATTTTTTAAATCTTATTTTGTTCTGATGTTTCATGCTGTCTCATGGAATAATTGATTTGTTGTTACTACTCTAGTAGTTTTAAAGAGTTATGTTACTTAAGCACATGGATGGGTCAGTCACACTTGGAAAAAGGCATGAAAAAAGTTGACAAAACTGACATTATTGAAAACCTAAAGCCAATATAAAATACCATTTCATTGAATACAGGGTCATCTCATATTGCAATGCAGTAAAATATTTGCAAAAAAGACCATCATAAAAATAATTAGTTTAACAATACTGGTCACAGAAGATGAAAGGGAGAGCACTTCTACAAAGAATTTAATGACTTTCAAAATTAAATCAACACACATGTTGATGCTCAATGATTTCAAGTTAAGGTGAGAGTAAGTAAAGATGGTAAGAAATATATCAGAATGCATTTATCAAGAAAAAGATAAGAAATCTCACAAACCAGGCTGCACAGAAGCCTCACACCTTTACATAATGATTATTTTCTTTAAGAAAAGAATTGGTGAAGGATAGGTATTGTGAACTTTAAATTACTCCATCCTACTTAGTCTAACAAAATCAGGAATGTCAACACCCATACTTAAGGATTAAGTATCTAGGAAGATGGCCTATGATAGACATGTGCTAGCAAATGACAAATCAGAAACAACTGACAGACCCCTGGGCTGTCCTAAGTCAAGCTTAAGCTACCATTGGTACAGGTGAGACGCAGAAAAGTGATGTAAAACCGTCTATATATTTCACATCACTTCCTCTCTCCAGCCTCTTTGGTGGTGGAGATGTGGCTGGTGGCAGCTTGCTGAGTGTCTTGGCATCTTGGCATGGCAGCAGCTATTGTCCTGTTTAGCAGTGAGTTTTCCTTGATACTATACTGGAAGAAGCTGAGTAGCCTAGCTGAGCTCTCTTGGAGTTTAAGCTGATTCCTTTCTCCTTTATCTTCCAAACACTATCCTCTCAGAGAAAGCCTCTAATCTTCAAAGTCCTAGTGGCAGAGGACTTTGAACTTCCCCTGGCACAGGCCAGGCAAGAGAGATCATATACCCTCCTTCTCTCTCTTCTCCTTAATTCCTTTCCTCTATATCAATTAAAATCACCATAAATTTCCAGCTGACTTGGGTATTTTATTTCAGATTTTGACCAAAATTAATTTAGATTTAAGTCACAACCCTAAAATTATCCTTACAGTCCTGACAATGGTGAGTACAAAATAATATCATTTGGTTTTATACTAATGGCCATCTTTGCTCTAAAAAGTTAGTAGTCTGTTTTTATACAGGCAAATGATTCAAATATGAGCCTTCAACAATAACAAGTGTTTTCTGGTCAAAATATAATCATATGTATCTGCCTACAGAGAAAGATGTAGGGCATACAAGATCCCACTCTGCTTATTGTTTATATATTGTAAAAAGGTATTTAATTCAATTTAACAAAAGTCACATTAATAGTTCTCCTCTAACAAAGTAGTCCCCATTCAAACATGAAAAGTGTTTAAGGTTTCTTTAAAGGTATGAAAACTGTAACCCTTGGTCAATAACCCTTTAATCATAAATCTCAATATGAGGCAGTAAGATATTGTAAGAGTTAAAATTTAGGGGGGAAACTGAGGCAGGTAGAAATTAGTTTCTCTCTGCAAGGAGTATTATATATTTATGAGGTTTTTTAAAGGTTAAGGATTAAGGAAAATGCAGAATAAGAAAAGCACATGTCTAGGCCCAGAGAGGCCTAGACAACCTCACCTACATAATGAAAGAGATGCGTCTGCTCAGAAGCAGAAGTAGGAAAGAGACCCAGTAGCCTTTACAGCCAGGTTAAAAACCCCATCTCGCTCTCAGCCCAGTTGAGGTTGCAAGGCATTTTGGGAAGTGAACAAGGACCCCTGGGAAATGGGAGTCCTGAGTTCAAGTTTCCATTTTTACATTTCCTTGTGTGATCATTTGGGAAGGACTTCCCCAAAGGATCATAAAAACATAATCAACTTAAAGATTACAATAATTTGAAGATAAGAGAAAAGAAATAAAACCAATAATTGCTGGACGCATTGACAAAAAGCCAGTTGGGGGCAGTCCCCTTTGGCATGAAAGTATACATACAAAATAAATGTTCAATCAACTACACCCAAAGTTCATTCTTGTGCAGCTTGTGGTCTGGAGGCTTCTTCATGGTGTCTTCTCCAAAAGTTCAGTTTCTGGAATCAGAGAGGTAACATCTTTCTTTACCTAAAATTCTTCTCAAAAGTAATTTAAACTTTGCCATTTAAATAATATTTTTTACATTTCCCCGTGTTGTGGGTGATTGAAAAAAAAACAAAAAACAGGATCACTTAGGGATGCAAGGCTGAGGTATGAGGTAAATGAATCAATTGGTAAGAGAAATTAAAAAGATATCAGAAAAATCCAAATAAAAAAGAAAATACTGGATGAAAATATAGACAATCAAAGTCTCATGTGTAAAAACTCCAAGTAAAAGAAAAATAAATCTATAACAGGTCCTTGAATCAGGGCCCAATTAAAATGATCGAAGCAATGATGCATTTACCCAGTCAGTAGCCAGAACTACAGAAAGTTACCACACTATGAAAGACAGAAAAGGGACCAGATTATAAAAGCCAAGTAGGTGCCAAGTTTGGGGATACTCATCTGTGAGTATTTTCAGAGTGAGTGTAGACACAAGGAAAGCCTATGTCTAACAATGTTAAACACAGTAACCTCGAGTCTTCAACACTAGGTTCAAAATCTTTGCATTGGCTTAGAAGTGCATCAATCCATCCTGGATTGGGTTTTCTTTGGCCCTGTGCAATGGCTCTTTTGTGTATATCTTGTCCTGGAATCAGACAGAATTATTAAGTTAAGTCCAATAATTTATTTTAAACAATTAGTGGCATCATTTTTATAGTCTCAAGCTTTGGGGGCATGCATTAGCAAATGTATTTTAAACTTATAGTACTGCAAAATCAAAAAGTTAAAGAAAATCTAAATGCTGGTGACATGTGCTTCAAATATAAAAAGGAGAGAAAAAAATTTAAAAAACTGAAATAGTATATTGCACATGCAAGAAAAATGTAATAAAAGAGTTTTAAAAATTCAAAAAATGTAGCTTACAATCATTGACACACTGTGTCAGCTAAAATATAGAATGCAAGGCTTTCTCACCAAAAATAAGATCCATTTCCTCTTCATATCTGGCCATGATCCACTGTGAGTGAAAGCAAATGAATTGAGCAAGGTAACACTTTTCATTGTTAAAGAACAGTAGTACAAATACGTAGTTATCAATATCCCCAAAATTCTCAATAGCCCAATTAAGCACAATAGCAAACAAACTCTATCATATTTTACATAAGTTGCTGTATGGCATTTTTTAAAAGTCTATGAACCGATGGAAATTTGTCACAAGTTTTTACAAACATAGCAATCTTTCAATATTGGTAATAAACACATTTTTAAACAAAGTAAAACTCATTTTGGGTTTAGAACATCATCAAGAAATCTAGATATTATTCTGGTGGAAGTAAAGTAGTGAGCTGAAGAGTATAAATGAGGGGTGCTCCTTTTTTGGAGGCTTTTTAGGGATACAAATGCCCTGAGATTAACTGCCCCAACTTTCATTCACGTATTTAGAAATGTGGTAAGGTTGGGGTTTATAAAATGTATTTTACTTCAGCTACTAGAATGGGCCTTACACCTCGTGTTAGGGGCAGGCAAAAATGACCAGATTGTTAAAAATCATGTTTAAAAAAAAAAAAAACTTAAAATCAATTGAGATATTTAGCTCTTTAAATTTTCCAAAGGTTGTTATAGCAATTGTAACCAGTTCTGATGGAGTCCATCTATCCTCTATGTGACAATTTACAAAGGCAAAAATAGAAATACTTGTTTTTTCATATATGGGTTTAAGTACAATGATATTTGTTCAATATAGTTATAGGGGAAAAGCAACAGAATTTAACAGTAGTTAAAACTCAGTACATTAAATGATTCAGTATAACAGAATAATATTGAATGCAGTAATATATGAATTTAAAATCACAAAGTTAAACCTTAAACAAAGCAAACAGTAAAAAGCAATAGAATACAGAGATTTGTATAAACCATTTGAGTCTGAAATGCCTCAAAAATATAACCTCCAGTCTCTTTAAAGTTCCTTGGGTTTTTTTATCCATTTAGATGCCTATTGTCAGAAGGCAGGAAATCGGTTAAGCAATGGGGGTTAAATGACCTGCTCAGGGCCACACCACCAGCAAGTGTCTGAGGCCAGATTCCAACCAAAGACCTTCTGTCTCTAGGCCTGGCTCTCAGTCCACTGAGATACCCAGCTGCCTCCCCAAATTTAGCTAAAATGTTGTACAGAGCTGAATTTTTTCCCTGACACGCAGGTGAAGTCAATAAAAGGATCAATGCAATTAAAAGATATCTTTGTAAAATAGCTATGTTTTTAACTTCCTGCTTGGAAAAAAACCTTTCTTCTTTCCCTTTTTCTCTCTCCCCTCCTAGGAACCACCCACGTGGAGGCTTAATCTTAGCCTAAGGGAAAATTACCCCATTTTTACCAGCTGGTAGAAATGAGTCCTGAGCGATCTGCTCCAAGGCTAGAGTTTTGCTGGGGCCAGCAGGCGGGTCACCAGGTGATCGAGATCTGGGTTGAACAGGGACCAGGTGAGAAAGAGCAGTGACCAGGTGATTGATATTGAATCAAGAAAATCCAAAGTGGATGGCTGCCAGCAGGAGCTGATCAAGATGGCTTTCTAAAAAAGCATCTTGGAGAAACATGGCTTAAAAAAAAAAAACTAGGCACTAGCTATTAAAGGCTGAATTTAGTAGAGAAAAGAATCAGAAGATTGAGATATTTCGTTTTCCCAAAGTGGTTACACAAAACTGTAAGAATTAAAATTTAGGGGGGAAACTGAGGCAGGTAGAAATTAAGTTTCTCTCTGCAAGGAGTATTATATATTTATGAGGTTTTTCAGAGGTTAAGGATTAAGGAAAATACAGAATAAGAAAAGCACATGACTAGGCCCAGAGAGGCCTAGACAACCTCACCTACATAATGAAAGAGATGAGTCTGCTCGGAAGCAGAAGTAGGAAAGAGACCCAGTAGCCTTTACAGCCAGGTTAAAAACCCCATCTCACTCTCGGCCCAGGTGAGGTTACAAGGCATTTTGGGAAGTGAGCAAGGACTCCTGGGAAATGGAATCCTGAGTTCAAGTCTCCATTTTTTACAATATGGCATTCAAAGGTGTTCACCACTGCAATAGAGCAAGATCCAAAAAGATTCCAAGTCCAGGTTGAAGAAGAATTCCTTTTGGATGATGAAGACTTCCAAATGGTTTTCTTTATAGATAATATAATGCTGATTGAGTTAAGCCCTAGTATACAATACAGCCTCCAGTAAGAGATCCATTATCACTCAAGAGTGTCCATCCACACATGAAAGATGAAGTGGATGAAGAAAGTCTATCAGTTACATTAAGACACAAAAGTTGGATGACTACCTCATCTGCCAATATGTTTATCTATGAAAGCCAAAATGGATGAATTGGATCCAAATTTTAAAAAGAGAAGAATAGATGAGATTGCCTTCATAACCCTGATAAAAGACAATAGGGAGATACACAGCAAACAGGATCTAACTACAACATATAAACCTCTCTATAGGAATTTTAAAATTTAAATAAAAATTAAAAATTTTAAATTTTAAAACCCTTTACAACTTGTTCCCAACTTGTGTTTCCAGTTTTTTCCTATACTCTACAAATTTAATACAAACTGAAAATTTTTTCTTTCACTCATTCACAGCATTCCTTCCACCTTCCTTCTATGTTGTTCCCCATCCATGGGATGTACTCTCTCAGCTCTACTTCATAAAATCTCTCACCACTTCCTTAAAGATACACCTCAAGCATTACAATGTTCCCTGATTCCAACAACTGTTAAAACTTTCCCTTCATTAAGTAACTTATATTTAACTCTCTTGTATATTTTTTCTACATGTACTTATTTTCATATACTTACATATGTGCATGCTGTCAGAACATAAGTTCCTTGACAGCAAGGACTGTTTTACATTTTTGTCTTTACATTCTTAGGATCTAGAACAAGTATTTAGAAGGTGCCTAATAAGTATTTTTTAATTGAAATATACTTTAGAGATGGTTAGGGAATAACATGAATAATTTTGAATACTTTAAATTGAAAAGGTTTTGTACAAATAAAATAAACGCTACCAAGATTAGACAGAAAGCAGAAAATTGGGGGGAAAATTATAGACAGTCTATCTTATAGAGGTCTCATATCCAAAATATAGTGAACTTTGTCAAATTTATAAGAATAAGTGCCATCCCCCAATTGACAAAGGGGCAAAAAGATATGAAAAGTCAATTTTCAGATGAAGAAATCAAAGTCATATACAGGTATATGAAAAATGTTCCAAATCACTACTAATTAGAGAAATGCAAACCAAAACAATCCTGAGGTTATCATCTCACACTTATCAGATTGGCCAAAATGGCAAAATGACAAATGTTGGAGGAGATATGGAAAAGTGGCAATATTAATATATCGCTGGTAGAAATGTGAACTGACCTAACCATTTTGGAGAGCAATTTGGAATCATGCCCAAAGAACTATAAAAGTATGTATACTGTGTATAAAATAACATTGCTGGGTCTGTTTCCTAAGGAGATTAGGGAAAGTGTAAAAGAATCCATGTTCCAAAATATTTATAGCAGCTCTCTTTGTGGTGGCAAAGAACTGAAAACGAGGGGATGCCCATCAACTGGGGAATGGCTAAACAAATTGTGTTATATGACTGTGATGGAATACTACTGTGAAATGAGAAATGATGAACAAACTGATTTTTAAAAACCTTGGAAGAACTATATATAAGATAATGAACAGTGAAATGAATAGAACCAGGAAAACATTATTCACAGCTATAGAAAAAATAGAAGAATAAATTGAGAATGTTACCTCCAGAAATTGAACATTAAGATAAAACATGAAAGACTTAATTTACATAAAAACATTTAACCTCCCTGATGATATCCTATGTGATGCACAGAGGGTGGAGAGGGGATGGGACACTTGTGGATGGGATCTTTTATGTAGATATAAAGAAAAGTAAGTTAAACATATAGGAGATTTGTGATTTCATTAGTGTAATATCTTCTTTTTCTTTATATATGGAATTGCTTTTTTGTTTGGATTTGTAAACATTTGGAATATTAATAAAAAAATAATTTTTTTAAAGAGAGATGAGTAAGGATCAGCTAGAATAGGAAATGGTGAATACTACTATGAAGTATAACTTCATCGAGAGCAAGGCCAAAACATTTCCTTTTGTGATAGTATTACTAAACAAGTAAATAAAAGGAATATTGTAGATATAATTTACCTAGATTTAAGCAATGCTTCTGATGAAATACTTCATAATATATTTGCAGAGATGATGGAGTAATACAGACTAAGTGGATTTACATTTAGATGAATTCACAGTTGTTTTGATGGCCAGGTATTAAACGGTTAATGTCATTGTAGATAGAGGTCACTAGTGGAGGGTCCCAGCAAGAATTCTTGGCCCTGTACTGCTTAAGTTTTTTTTTTTTTTAATTTTATTTAGTCAATTTAGAACAGTATTCCTTGGTTACAAGAATCATATTTCTTTCTCTACCTCCTCTCCCCCCACCCTTTACCATAGTCGACGGTGCCATTACACTGGGTTTTACCTTGATCACAACCTATTTCCATGTTCTTGATGTTTGGACTAGGATAATCATTTAGAGTCTACATCCCCAATTATATCTCCCTCAACTCATGTAATCAAACTGCTTAAGATTTTTAACAATGATTGAAAGGGGGGTAGGGCAGAACCAAGGTGGTAGAGTAGAGGGAAGAAAGTGCAACAAGAAAAACTATCACCTACCATGTGCCTTGTTAAGAGACATAATGTATAGTGTACAAGATACTGAAATCAGGCAAACCTTGGCTTATACCTCACCTCAAGACACTTAAGAGCTATGCTATCCTGGGCAAGGGGCTCAGCTCAAATCCCACGTTTTACAAAAGGCCTTTCAATCTAACACCTTCCTCCCCCTCTTCTATCTCTAGTGAAAATTTTCATTCTTTCATTTTCCCTATGTAAATCTTATGCATAAATAAATATTGCACATTGTTTCCCCTATTATATTGTGAATTCTTTGAGGGATGGAACCATACTTTGTGACCCAAATCCAGAAGAGAATGACTCCAAAATAAATATCTACAAGCAAAACTTTAAAGAAAAATACTACTTAGGCACAAATTCAACTAGAATTCCTGGAAAAGACAAAAAAAAGTCTAGATATATCTCAAGAAATCATTAAACTACAAAATGTAAAATAAATAATTTTGACTACATCAATTTAAAAAGCTTTTGCACATACAAAACCAATATAACTAAAATCAGAAGGGAAACAACAAACTGGGAAAAAATCTTCATAGAAACCTCTGACAAAGGTTTAATTACTCAAATTTATAAAGAGCTAAATCAACTGTACAAAAAATCAAGCCATTCTCCAATTGATAAATGGGCAAGGGACATGGATAGGCAGTTCTCAGATAAAGAAATCAAAACTATTAATAAGCACATGAAGAAGTGTTCTAAATCTCTTATAATCAGAGAGATGCAAATCAAAACAACTCTGAGGTATCACCTCACACCTAGCAGATTGGCTAACATAACAGCAAAGGAAAGTAATGAATGCTGGAGGGGATGTGGCAAAGTAGGGACATTAATGCATTGCTGGTGGAGTTGTGAACTGATCCAACCATTCTGGAGGGCAATTTAGAACTATGCCCAAAGGGCGACAAAAGAATATCTACCCTTCAATCCAGCCATAGCACTGCTGGGTCTGTACCCCAAAGATATAATGGACAAAAAGACTTGTACAAGAATATTCATAGCTGCGTTCTTTGTGGTGACCAAAAATTGGAAAACGAGGGGATGCCCATCAATTGGGGAATGGCTGAACAAATTGTGGTATATGTTGGTGATGGAATACTATTGTGCCAAAAGGAATAATAAAGTGGAGGAATTCCATGGAGACTGGAACAACCTCCAGGAAGTGATGCAGAGCGAAAGGAGCAGAACCAGGAAAACATTGTGCACAGAGACTGATACATTGTGGTACAATCGAAGGTAATGGACTTCTCCATTAGTGTCGGTGTAATGTCCCTGAACAATTTGCAGGGATCTAGGAGAAAAAACACTATTCATAAGCAAAGGATAAACTATGGGAGTAGAAACACCGAGGAAAAGCAACTGCCTGAATACAGAGGTTGAGGGGACATGACAGAGGAGAGACTCTAAATGAACACTCTAATGCAAATATTATCAACATAGCAATGGGTTCAAATCAAGAAAACATGTAATGCCCAGTGGATTTACGCATCGGCTATGGGGGGTGGGGGGGAGGAAAAGAAAATGATCTATGTCTTTAAATGAATAATGCTTGGAAATGATCAAATAAAAAAAAAAGAAATCATTAAACTGCCCAGAACACTTAGAACCAGAGCACAAAGTGAAAACATTATCTACCAGTCGCCTCTTTAAAAAAATTCCAAAAACAAGAGCAAAATACAGAGCTTTTAGGTCAAAGGGGAAAAAAAAGAAACAATACTGCAAAGAGTCCACAAAAAAGAAATTAAGTACCAAGGCACTATGGTCAGAATCACACACAACTGAGCAGGCAACACTATAAAAGAACAGAGAATTTGAATATGATATAAGCAAATGATATAAACTAGCAACCAAGAATAACTCACCTAGCAAAACTTATTATAACCCTGTAGGGGAAAAATGGATTTTTAGTGAAATAAGATGACTTCCAAGCATTGAAATGCCCAGAGTTTAGCAGAAACTTAAAACCACAAAGAAATCAAGAGAAACATTAAAAGGTAAACATGAGCAACCCATCTTAAGGGCCTAAACAAGGACAAGATGTTTTCAATATAAGAGGGGAAGATGATGTCTCTTCAGAATGCTTCGTCATCAAGGATCATAGCACAAGTCTAATAAGAAAGAAGGCCTGGGAGTGGTTTTATTATGTTGTGATGATCCTAAAAGAATAGAAAGGGAGTGTAAGACAATATGAGGTTGGGGTTATAGGAAATATGGAAAGAAAATGGAAGGAAAACAAGAATGGGAAAATTATCTCACATAATCTGAGTGCAAGTAAAAGACTACAAAGAGAAAACAGGCAACACTTTGACCTTACTGTCATCTGAATTGGTCAAAGATGATAAACACACACATACATACAACTAGAAAGTTGGGTACCAAAATATATTTCATTCCATAGTGGAAACCAAAAGGAAAGGAAAGTTAAGGAGGAAGAGAGGATGAACGAGAGGGGTTAAATTAAAATTAAAACTCTCTGTATTTTAATGTGTATTTATTAAATAATAAAAAGCAAGCTAGAGAAAGAAAAGGCCACTAGCCACAAGTGGCTGGCTGTTCCCTTAATAAGCCTCCTCCAAAGACCTAAAGTCAGGCCAATGTCAGGCCTCTGGATTCTATGGGGAAAAAAGTCTGCCATCCCTCTTGCAACACAGATTTATGCTCTTAGCGAAGTCCTTTTCCAAAGTGCCTCCAATTGCAGGACTCTAACATCACTTTGTACAAGAGGACTCTTCCAGACACCAGGGAGTAATGAGGGACAAGAGACAAGGTTCCTCAGGACACTGGAAGTCATGAGACCCCAGTCTGGCTTGAGAATATACCACATTATCTTTCACCTATCCACTAACTTGATTCAATCAGAGGATGGGTCAAGGAGCAACTTAATTCAGAGAGTTGGTCAATACTATTGTATCCAAAGTCTCCAAGAAAAACATGAATTGCTCTCAAGCCCAAAAAGAATTCACAGAGGAGCTCAAATAGTATTTTAAAAACCAAATAAGAGAGCCAGGCCTAGAGATGGGAGTCCTGGGTTCAAATCTGACCTCAGACACTTCCTGGCTGTGTGACCCTGGAAAAGTCACTTGGTCCCTATTGCTTAGTGTGAATCTTAAAAATTCTCAGACCCTACTTCATAAGATTTGGTTAAGACCCCATTTTAAACAATGAAGGAACTTAGATCAGAAATGTGAGACCTCTACTCCACCCCTACCTACCTTAAGCATGCTTTAGGGGAAGAAACTCCTTGCTGAACAATGAAAAATACTTAAACCCATACTTATAGTAAGGCAAAAGTTCTTAAGCTGTGCCTATTTTTAGATCTAATACAAAAGGGTGCTAAGTACCTATAAAGGTTTTTCAGGTGTGAACTTAATCAAAAGTTTAAACCTACTTAGGTGTGAATTAAGAATGGCCTGTCCTTTGGAAAAGGTCTCCTGTGATTGGTAGATGTGAGAACTTAGGGGAGGTGACATAGGAGAAAATTCCCTTTAAAAGGAGATCAGAAGCTGAGAGCAAGGGGGCTCTCCTGGAACTCCTTCTAAGGAGACTCTCTCTCCAGGCTGTCTCAGAAGAACTCTCTCTGGAGAGATTCAGCTGGGAAAAGCTGAATTGGAGGAGGCAACTGGTGTCCCTCTGAACACTAGAATCTAGCTTGGGACAAATCTTGTGGTGAGTGGATTGAAGACTGACTGATCTCTCTCTCTTAAGGCTGGCCTAGCCTTTTTTCTCATTATTCTCTTTCTCCCTTTCTCTTTCTCTCTCTCCCCCTTTCTTTAATTCCTCTTTTGTATTAATTAAAATCTCTATAAAACCCAGTTGACTTGGGTATATTTAATATTTGGGAATTTTTCCCTGGTGACCACCTTATATTTGATTTAAAACAAGACACTGTCTTGAAACCATATTTTCTGCGGTCACAATTTAAGCCAACCACTCTTTTATCTGCCACAGTTTATAAGTCCCACTATTTTAATCACTACACTAGCCTTTACCACTCTTCTGCCTTGGAACCAATACACAGTGTTGATTCTAAGATGGAAGGTAAGAGCTAAAAAATAAATGAATGAATAAACAAAAATAAGAGGTATAAAAATTGGGAAAAAATGAGTGATATAGGAAAATCATGAAAAAAAAAGTCAACAGCTTGGTAAAAGGGGTACACACACACACACACACACACACACACACACACACACACACAGAACACTGAAGAAATTAATAACCTAAACAACAGAATAGGCCAATTACAATAAAAGAGGCACAAAAGTCCAAAGAAGAGGACTCTTTAAAAAAAAAACAGAATTAGTCAAATGGAAAATGATATACAAAAATGTACTGATGAGAAAAATTTCTTGAAAGGCAGAATTGGCCCTTTGGAAAAAGAGGTGCAAAAATTCACTGAGGAAAAGAACTCTTACAAAGTAGAATTTGCCAAATATAAAAGGAGCTACAAAAACTCACTAAAGAAACCTAAACTAAACTAGAAAACGAAAGAAAAAAGCCTTAAAAATTAGAATTGGGCAAGTAGAAGCTAATGATTCCATGAGACATCAAGAAACAAAGTCAAAAGAATGAAAAAAGATAAGAAAATGGGAAATATATCATGGGGGAAATCCAGTAGAGATAATCTAAAAATTATATGACTACCTGAAAGCCATGATCATGATATAAAAGAGCTTAGATATTTCTCAAAAAATAATCAAGGAAAATTGTCCTGATATCTAGACACAGAGGACAAAATATATATGGAAAGAATCCACCAATCACTTTCTGAACAAGATCCCAAAAGGATAACTCACAGGAATATTATAACTACATTCCAAATCAGGTCAAGGAGAATATATTGCAAGCAGCTAAAAAGAAACAACTCCAATATTGTGGAGCCATGGCCAGGATAACACAAGACTTAGCAGCTTTTTCATCAAAGGGTTGGAAGGCCTGTAATATTATATTCCAGGGAGCAAAGGAGCTAGGACTTCAACCAAGAATCATTTACTCAGCAAAACTGAGGATAACCCTTCAGGGAGGAAAAATGGCTATTTAGTGAAATAGAGGCCTTTCAAACATTCTTGATGAAAAGACCAGAGCTAAATGGAAAATCTGACTCTCAAATACAAGACTCAAGAGAAATCAAAAGATATTCAATAAGATTAAACTGTGTATATCCCTATATGGGGAGCCTCTTGTAAGGCCAAAGAACTTTGTAATTATTAGGGCATTAGAAGGAGTACAGATAAACAGAGGGTGAGGATATGAGTTGAATATGATAGAATGATATAAAAAAATTAAATAGTATGGGGCAAATTACTGTCATGTAAGAGGATTCACAGTGGAGGGGAATCACTATTAATTGAACAAATGCAAATTAAAACAATTGAGGTACTACCTCAATTCCTATCAGATTGGCTGTTATGACAGAAAAAGAAAATTGCAAAACTTGGAGGGGATATGGGAAAAGTAAGACACTAATGCACTGTTGAGGGAGTTGTGAATCAATACAACCATTGTGGAGAGCAATTTAGAACTACACCCAAAGAGCTATAAAATAACACATACTCTTTGACCCAGAAATACCATGACTAAGTTTATATACCAAAGAGATTCCCAAAAAAATTATCTATGTGTACAAAAATATTTAAAGCATCTTTTTTTGGTGGGGACAAAGAATTGGAAAGTGAGGTGATATCCATCAACTGGGGAATGACTGAGTAAGTCACAGTAGCATATGATTATAAAGGAATACCATTGGGTTGTAAGAAATGACAAGCAAGAGGATCCCAGGAAAGCCTGGAAAGATTTACATAAACAAAAGCAAAGTGAAGTGAACAGAACCAAGAAAACACTGTTCATAGTGACATTAATACTGTATAATAATTAATTCTCAGCTATTCTCAGCAACACAACAATCCAAAACAATCCCAGAAGACTCATGATAAAAAATGCTATCTGCTTCTAGAGAAAGGTGTCTGAATCCAGATCAAAGCAAACTTTTTTCATTTTTTTTCTTAATATTTGTTTTTGAGTTTCCTTCCACAAAAGGATTAATATGGGGGGAAAAACTGCATGGCTGCATGTAATGCCATGCATATGTAAAAAATCTATATCAAATTGCTCACCATCTGCAGGGGAGGAGGAAGAAAATTCAAGACTCGAAATTTTTAAAAGACAAAAAATTTAAAATGCCAGAAATTATTTTTACATGTAATTGGGGGAAATTTTTAAAAAGGAAAAAAAAAGGCGTGAAAATATCCAGGTGGTATTAATAAAGGAAAGTGTGTTAAAGGAATATCTTGTAAGTTCTTCAAAGAAGAGGGGAAAAATAATCCAATTTATGTGGAGGTCACTTTTCTGGAAGCTTCTTTATCCAAAATACAACAGAATACAATATCTAGAATACAATTCAGAACACATAAGTAATTCTAAAAATCTTTTATAACATCCAAAGTAACATTTAGAGTTTCTAAACATCCAGAACAGATATTATAAAATTCATGTGCTTAAGCTTTATTTATCTGAAAATTCTTAAGACTGATCACTTGGGAGTAATTTGCTCTGGTTTTACACACAATTTTGGTAATCTTTTTTATCTAATTTATTTTCCCTAATATTTGGGGTCACAAGGAAAAGAATTCCAAAAATCAATCAACAATCATTTAGTGTTGAGGCAAGATGCCCTAGACATTTGATAATATTCTGAATGCTGCATTGTATTTTAATTCAGTATAATTATTGATGTTCATAATTAAGACCTTGAATCATCAAGGAAAAGTCAAATTATATTAAGTATACTTTGTGGTAGAAAGCAGAGGAATAAAATTTATAAAAAGAATGGTTCCAATTTTTAGAAGGTTGCTTAAAAAGCTTCAGTCTCTAGTATCTAGATGATACTTAAATGAAACCCCTCATTCCCTGGTAAAAGTGGAAAAATAAAGCATTTCTAAAGATTGAGAAAGAAGAATAAGGAATATATGCTATACAAGGGGACTAAAGAATGAGAGAAAGAAATCAATATCTTGTGATAGAAAGAATACTAGATTTTGAGTGAAAGGTCTTTGGTATGAATCCTAGCTCTATCACTTAAAACCTATCTAGTACCTTGGGCAAATCATTTAATTTCTCTGAGCTTTTTCCTCAACTGTAAAAAGAAAAGACTCTATTATTATAGCCCATCTAAAATTACCCATTTGGGCTCTAAATATGATTCCTATGAGAAATTTTTATATATTCCTATAAGAAAATATAAGAAGACCATTTTCTCCCCTAAGAATACTTTTAATCCTGGTTCAAGTAGAGAAGTTGTATATATACTAGGAAATAACAAAGCTGGAAGAATAGCAAGAACAAACAGTGAAAGGAAGGGTCTTAAATTAAGCTTAACTTTCAGGAGGTGGCAAGGTGATAATCCAAAAGATTTCCATGATAAAAATTAGTACAATCCTTTCTTTGTACATAAAATAATAATATTGATCTAAAGCTATTTGTTCAATAAATAAAACAATTCTTGAAAAAATTTATCCTGGCAGGTATAAAAAGAATGGAGCTGGAAGGGATAAATAAGTTATAGTTACATACCCAGGAATGAGTCCAGAGCAGAGGTCCCCAAACTTTTTACACAGGGGATCAGTTCACTGTCCCTCAGACCATTGGAGGGCCAGACTAAATAAAAATATGAACAAATCTATATACCTCTGTCTAGGATAGCAGAGGCTGCAGCGCTGGCTGTGATGGGTCCGTCACACCTTGCACAGGCCCATCACCACCACCATTATACCCGGCAGCAGTATACACAGTGTAGAATCCCCTCCGCCAGATCACCACTCACCATGCTGACATCTTCCCTCATGCAGCCACATAATCCTTTGCAAGGTGCCTCATTCTCATTCAGTTATTCTCAGAACAAGGCACCGTGCAAAGGATTATGTCACCAGAAGTAGTACTGTATATGACGCCGCGCTTTACGGCAGTGCCATATACAGTGCTCCTCTCATTGACTAACAATGAAAGAGGTGCCCCTTCCGGAAGTGTGGTTAGGGCCGGATAAATGGCCTCAGGGGGCCTGTGGGCCATAGTTTGGGGAACCCTGGTCTAGAGTCTTGACTAAGGTTGTAGTATTAAGAGTTATAAAAATTTCTAATCCAAGAGAAATATGAAGGGAAAATAACCACTATAATTTAATAACTAAATAGATATGAAAGCATATAAAAAAATTTAAATCAATGTAAGCTTGAAAGCCTGGAGGGAAATGGGAGTATAATGTTGCCATTAGCAGTAATAGGATTTGGAGAAGAATAACAATTTTAGGGGCAAAAAATGATCTCAGATTTAGTATGTTAAGTTTCAGAAGTACAGTCAAATCACACAATTGGAAAATCATAGGTATTCACAGTTGCAAAGAAACTTGGAGGTTCCCTCCCTACTCCAAAACATAATGTTGTCCTCTATAATAAAATCAAGTGTTAATTCAACTTTTGATTGAAAACCACTAGTCTTATTCTCATCTACCCACAATGCCTCTCTACCCCATCACAAAGCCAACCACTTCAATTTTGGATAATTATTATTATTAGAAATCTTCCCTAAACTGAACTTAAATCTATCTCTGTAATGTCTGCTCTTCTGCTGCCTGCTCTGTCTTCTGCGATCAAGAAAAATAAATCTAATCCTTCTTTCCACATGACAAGTTTTCAAATACATGAAGAGAACCAACATGTCTTCCCTCCTCTTCACTTCTCCAGGCCAAACACCTCTAATTCCTTTCTGACCTAAATGCTAATAATCTTCTCCTTCCCACCCCCCAAAAAATTTTGGATTTAACTAGTTTGAATATATTTATATATATATATTCCTTTTATATTTATGCTCTTTGTGTACTTGTTGTCTCTCCATTTGAACATAAGCTCTGGGAAGGAGGGATTGTTTCAGTCTTTGTACTTTTGTCTCCAGGGCACCTTTGTGGATGATTAATACATCTTGTTGATGGATTAAACCAATCTTCATATGTCTTTATATCAAGTCACTTAAGCATCTTGGTACTTCTCTAATTCATCAATGTCCATCTAAAAGTAAATAAAGCACTCTGAATGTGATTTGACCAAGGCAGATGACACCAGGACAAACATATCCCTGGACCTGGGTATTATGCTTCTCAATAAAGCGGAAGATGAATTTAGGGTGTTTTTATGCCAATTAAGAGAGATCTAATAAGCAGCTAGAGATAGAAAAATGGACAAAAAATATTGGGTTAGAGACATAGATTTGAGAATCATCCAAAGGGAATGAAACTCTCCGATTAATAAAATTATTTTTATAGAATTTTTAAGAAGTCAATGCCTTTTAAAAATGAACAGTTTGGTCTGAGAAATCAGAGACACAGAAAAATAACACTGGCAAAGAATAAAAATACAGAAGTGAGCAAACACATTTAATGAACACAAAGTTGTAAAGGAATGGAAATCCCAAAAAATACATCCTCAAAGCACACCAAGATAAGAACAAGATATTATACCAAAATGAATGATTAATAATATACTTAATTAATTAATTATACTTAATTATATATAATTATACTCAATAATAACTAAAAGATAACCTATATAAGTTTTGAAGAGAAATTTTATTTACTGTATTCTTAGTCTCTCTATATATATATGTATGTACCTATCATAAACTTTGAAACAACAATTTTTTAAATTCTGGGTTTAAGAAATTATAAAAATAACAGATTTTCTTAAATTGGAAATTATAATTTTAAAATTGCATATATCAGCTTCATCTATGTGATGAAGCCAAAGCTTTTCTGAAAGTCAAATTTTCAGGGCTTATGAGAGGCAAAGACAAATAAAGTAATTAGGTCTACATTTGAAAAAATATAAAACACCACAGGAAAACAGAAAAAGGTAAAATTAACAAAATAGAAAAGCAATGAAAATTACAGAACAGAGCTAATTTTTATGTCAATAAAACTGACACCATTTAGCAAATTGAATCAAAGAAAGAAGCAATTCTATATACTAATAAACATGACTTTAAAAATAATATATGCAAAAATATCAAGACTAATAAACCAGGAAATAATTTAACCAAGATCATTCTCAAAATAAGAAATCAGTTCATTTGTTGTCAGTTATAAACAAAATTTCCAAACCTCCAAAAATCAATCTCAATGCTACCAAGCCTGCTTATACGCTACAAAGACAGAATACTTATTCAATTAGTTTTATGAGCCAAGTATGGTTTTGACACCCACACCTAAAAAGAATAATAAATCAATCTCATTAGTGAACAGGAAGAGAGGAGGCATCTTAGATATCCAGGCAACCCATATTCCCTGTGTGCAATTCTAGTATTGATGTTGATTAAACTAAACACCAAGAACTGATAGCCCAATTTGAAGTGGTAAAAGATTGGCAAAAATATCCTTATTCTTTGTCCCAGAAAATGCCCACTGCTAGGCCTATTCCCAAAAATGATCAAGAGCAAAAAAAAAAAAAGGTAGCAGGACGCAGCTAAGGTAATTCAATGGACAGAGAGACAAGACTAGAAATGGATGGTCCTGGTCTCAGACACTTCCTAGTTGTGTGACCCTGGGCAAGTCACTTACACCCCATTGCCTAGCACCTACAATTCTTTTGCCTATTAATTCTAAAAAGAAAGGTAAAGCTTTTTTTTTTTTAAAGAAAAGTACCATAAACACCAAAAAGGTCACAGCAGTTTTTTGTAAAGCAAATTCATTGGGAGATAGGCTAAACAAAATTCATGAATATAATAAAATATTATTATGCCATAAGAAAAGATAAATATGAAGGGAGAAGATTTCTATATACTGATAAAAAGTGTAGTTGAAGAAACTATACAAGAGTATAACAGTTTAATTAAATGAATAATAAAAAAATTTAACTGCATGCTATTTAAATATGACCTAGCGTGGTCTGAGAAAAGAAATGAGTAAATGATTATTTTCTACAAAGGTGATAGGAATCACAAACTTAAGAGGTAGATAGTCTTCAAGACTATCTAGTAAAGTCTTCCCATTTTATAGAAGAGGAAAATGAGGCCCAGGGAGGTGAAGTAGCCTGTCCAAGGTCACACAGATATTAATCAACCAATCCTTGACATGAGACCCATTCATCACACCACTCACTATGAGAGCACTCTTCCGTACATCTTATTGATGCCCTTCCTAAAACTGATCACCTAGAACTGAATATAACAGTCCAAATATAGTCTTAACAGGGCACAAAAAAGCTATCACTTCCATTAATTCTAGACATAACGTATTTATTAACATAGTATAAGCTCACATAAGCACAGAAATTGGCCTTAGGTAGCAAACCCTAGGCCTCTTTACTGGAGATATGGAACAGCTAAAGGTAAAAGTTTTAAATATTTTAACTCATTTATAAAGCACTACAGTGGAAGACAATGGAAGATTATGAACATTATTACCTCATAAAAGAGGAAAAGCAGAAGGGATAATACAGAAAGCTGTTGTCAGACCCAAATGAGCCACATGATTCCCAGATTAAAAATTAAAGTCACATAGGATAACAAATAAACTGAAAATTAAACATCAACATTTCTACAATTCTAAAGATTTAATTTCATTATAATAACATTTTATCTGTGGTTCCCAATTTACTAAATGAAGAACTAAGACAAAGTCAGGGAGGGTGGCTGGACTGGAGATCCAGTAAGGAAATCCATTCTGGAGAGAACACAATCTTGAAAACATTGAGGGATCATTTAAAATTTTTCAATAAACCAATAATTATTTATTAAGTATTTACTATATGCCAGGGACTGTCTAAAAGGGAAATTATCAAAAGAATGGAAAAAAAATCACATGCAATAAAAAAGGAACTAGATAAAGCAAAAACTACTGACACATACATATCTATACATCATATTTTCTCATCTTTGTAAAAATCTCTATGAGAAAGGTACATACATGTTTTGAGGAGATCCATGATGAAAATATGAAAAGAGAAAAGTTAAGCTTCACAATTTCCTACAGCAGGTCATATTATTTTAGTTAAACAACCAACTTTCTGTTTTTCAATTATTGATTGCAAAAAAAATTGAGTAGGCCAAGGACTCAACTTTTTTTTGTACTGAGGATTCATTTGGTAGTCAGGTGAAGCTTCTGAACCCCTTCTCAGACTGATGTTTTTAAATGCATAAAATAAAATACAAGGGATTACAAAGGAAACCAATTACACTGAAATAGTTACCAAAATATTTAAAATTATTTCTTGGGCCTCAGTTTAAAAACTACTGGACTAATCTAGGCTGTCTAGGAAATGTTTCAACAATTTTCACACACATAAAAGATTCAATCAAAAAAGCAACAAGAGTTTCAGAAATAATGTATTAAATTATTCACTAAAGTCTAAAATTAATAACCTTTAGATAGCATTGAGGGAAAAAAAACCTTCACAACTCTTTACAGTTAACATAAATATACTACCAAGAAACTTTCTGATTATAATATAGTACATATAGTTATTATAATAATAATACTACTATTATTCACTAAGATTACATCATACCACAAGCCCGTGCCCTGCTAAGTTAGTCTCTCTCCCAACTATTTAACATTTATTAAGCTTCACCAGGTTATCTGCTAGGAGAAAAAAGTCAGTTCACCCAAGATTGAAAGCTGGAAGAGACCTTCTAGAATAGCTAATTTAAGCCTCTTTTTTTATAAAGGAAAAAAATTATAGGTTAGAAATATGACATGGCGTACCCAAAGTCACAAAGATACTAAAATTTTAATCCAATCCACTAGTCTGTCCTCTGTAACAGCAGGATACATGAACAATATACATGTAACTATTATATTAAAGATTCTTAGAAAGGATGTCCTACTAATTTCTCCATTAGAGTTCAAAATCTTTAAGAAAGAAGACAACAAAATTCCTTGATTTTACTACTCAAATCTGCTATTCAGTTAACATGGCTAACCATTCACTCTTGTTCACAATGCATAAAATACATATGCTCACCAAAGGAATTCAAAATATCACAGGTATATCCTGAATAGTCTAAATCAAATAATAATTACCTACAAATGGCAAAGTTTCATACATCCTCCTGTTTGTGAATAACATTTATTACACTGATTCAATCAAGATAAAAAAAAAATCCTCCTCAATAAGTGTCACTTATTCGATGGAAATTTGCCTAAACAAGCTACACAGGGGGAAAAAAAGATGAAGGCCCCTTGCTTAGACTGTCACATGCAAATGATGGGCAACCAACAGATAATGATCTGGACCTAAATTTAAAAAGGAGGAAGAGTCCAGGCTAGATTTCATTTAGGAAGCTGTAAGGGAGTTTAATGATTTCATACTCATTCCTGACACAAAAACCCACCTTAACACCAATTCTCTTCCAACAATGATGGATAATTGTGAATTAGGGAACACCAGAGTCTTCAAGTAAAAACTCTGAATGAATCAAAGACCAATCACATAGAATCACAGAAGGTCAGAACTGAGAACCTCATTTTATAGATGAAGAAATTGAGGTCCAAAAAAGTTACATGATTTAGTCAAGTAGTACAACCCAAATCCGAATAAGAATCTCCTCCATCATACATCAAAAAGGTGGCTTTTGATTGAACTCATGTCTTTGTTGTCCTAGATCCATAGCACCTTGCTTAGAAACTTAATAAATGCTTATTGATTGATTGGCTGGTAGTGAGGGAGGACCTACCACTCCCCAAGACTGTTCATTCTATTCCGTGACAATTTTATTAAGAGGTTCTTTCCCATATCCAGCCTAAACATATCTCTTAGAAAGTTCAACTCACTGCTTCTAGTTCTTGCCACAAAAGTCAAGCAGAAGCCTACTAATCTTTTCAAAGGACAGCTCTTCAAACTTTGAAGACAGTTATTATGTCCATTCCCCATGTGTTTTCTAGGCCAATGGAAACTATCACACTGCCAAATATGACTTGCACCCCAGAAGCAATGTAAAGGATAGCAAGATTACCCAATAGAGGGGAAGCTAGGTGGCTACAAGCCAGTCCTGTAGATGAAAGGTCTTAGGTTCAAATCTGATCTCAGACACTTCCAAGCTGTGCGACCCTTAACAAGTCACTTAATCCCAAATTCCTAGCCCTTACTGCTCTTCTGCCTTGGAACTGATATGTATTGATTAAAAGGCAAGGGTTGGGGTGGGGTGGGGGGATAACATGATCAAAATAATATGCTGATCATGTTACAATAAAAGATGAATAGCTTCAGGGATGAACTGGTATCCTTATAATGTTAAAAGACCCCTCTGAAATCATCCAATACCATGTATATATTCTATAGAGGATTTTGAGGAAGATATGAATAAAAATCAAACCAGAAACAGAAGGAGTAATGGTCAGTATGATTAGAGGGAGTACCTACATTAATGAGATCCCAGATCCACTAAAGCAGAATATAAAAATGATACAAAAATGATTATAGAATAACATCTCTAACAGGTTGATGACTTTCTACTTTAGAATCAATCATATTTGTCTGTTAAATAATACAGAGGAAAAATAAAATCACTTAGTTATAAAAGTAGGAAAATGACCCCAAAGGACACAGCTAATCATTTCAGTTCTCCCAGTAGTTTCCAAATAGAGGAATAGTATTCATGCCGTGTCACAAGCTCTTACTGGGTTTCATTTGATTTAAGGAGCTACTTAATGAATTCTACAATTCACCTCTGCACTTGTTGTAATTCTAAATAAGTGAACACAGAATTTTAAGTAATGAAGGCAATCAACCATATATATGGATTACCACATCCAATTAACAATTCCCTCAAGAAATTCATCTTTTTGCTCTTAATATTTTGCATTAAAAAAACAGCACCCCAAGATACTGATTTTACTAGCATCCTTAATCTCATTAACACATGTACAATATGAAGTTAGTAGTTAAAATGTTATGACAATTCTTAAATTGCACTGACATATGTAGGTCACAGACTGAAAAATACTAATGACAGCCATGAACAAAAATGTTTTAAAAAATAGATACTGCACAGCTACTAACAAAATAAGTTTAATTTAAAAGGGCTGGAACTGAAATGTTATCTGGAAATTAAACAAATGACAAATTTGGTATCTAAAATTTCAAAACAATCTAAATTTCAAAAGAATAATATTCAATTTAATATGTTACATCAAGTCCTCAAAAAAAAAAAAGTTAAGGATTTGGCCAAAAAATGTATTTCCAAAGTAAGTGAAGAGTTAAATATTAAAAACAGATTATCAAATACTATTTTGAAATACTCTCCATTTGGCCTCAGGCACTTCCTCGATGTGTGACCCTAGGAAAGTCACTTAACTCTGTTTTCCTAGCCCTTGGCTCTTCTTCTGTCTTAATCACAAAAAGTAAAGGTTTTTAAAAATAAATATTAAGAAATAAAGACAAAAACAAAAACACAATGTAAAATGTAGGTATCCAGGTTTATTGACATTGCAGCTGAATTTAGCAATATGTGAAAATCTTTTAAACAGAACAGAAATTAAAGTAGTAAAAAAGCTATATTTTAAAATCTAATAAAAGTCATCTGCTTTAAACTTCTCTTTTTTGGTTTGAAAAAAGTTTTCTTGAACATAATAATCATGTTTCAGTGTCAATGCAAGGGGTCAAAATATTACTTTTTAAATGGGCAAGTGAGGCAAACATAAGGGGAACAAATTCTGAGTATCTTTTGTCACAGTCACCCTTCCTGACATGTGTTGAACTTAATATAGAACTGTATTTTAGTTATCCTAGTAATTTGCTTAATAGTACAATATTACAAAAGTTTGTAATTTTTAAAGAATTACTGTCAACAAGATTACCTATAGACTAAAGAGAAACTTAAAGGAAAAAATCTTGGGGGGGGGGGACAAAAGCATAGGTGAAATACACATTCATTCCCAGTTGCTTATGGCTAAATTATCTTTTCACTGGCAACCTTAAAAATGTGCTTGATTCAAATAATTTTTTATTTGATTCTCAACATCTTTTCAGATGTTTCAGAATTAAACTTTTTTTTTCAAACATGTATCTTTCTATAAAGTTTATATCACTAACTTTTTATTAACTTGACCTATTATTTTATTGACATAGAAAACTCATTTCACCAATACATATTAGTACTTTTGTCTGCAATTTCCAGTCGCAAGTGAGTTGCCTGACAAAGAAGGCTTTTAGTTGTTGGTAGAAATTGAGTCAATTTTTTAAATGTTATTCATCATATTATTAGTCATTTCAAATTTCAAAATTTGCATATGTAAAGGTAACTTGAGAAATTATTAAGTAGCCTAATAGTTTTATAGCTAGGGTTATTAAAAAAGCACAAAAATCACTTTAAAGGAGAAACCTTTAACCTAGAGCCCACAAACCCCCTAAGGATCTGTGGATAGATTTCAGGGAGTATATAAACTTGGATGGGACAAAATTACATCTTTATTTCAATTAAACTGATTTCTTTTGTAATCCTGGGCATTTTTTGCATTTGACAACATCATTTTCTGAGGAGTCCATGGGCAACACCATATTGCTGGAGTCCATGATACCAAAAAGGTTAACCACTGGTTTAGAATATGACCATCAAATATAATCAATAGTTTTCACTAGAGAAATTTGCAGATACCTTCTTTTATGCACATAAACTAAAAAAAAAAAATCCAAGTTGTCATTTTTTTGGAACTGTCTCCAAAAACAAATGTTTATTCCAGAAATGCACTAAATTCCTATGTATCAAAAATGTTAATGTCTTGATGTCAAATGTTCCAATTGCCATGTGCTAATACTAGTTTTCCTTGGTAGAATATTAGACTATGAACAAAACTTAAAATGGCAATCTCTATTAAAAGACAAAGTTTACACATGATTTAATGAGGAAAATAAAGATTACTATTTTTCTTTTAGTCAGTTAAAAATGAGATTTCAATAATCAGTTTCCATTGCATCAACAAACTTCACTGCTTAATGCAATAACAACATAAGTATAAGAAAGTCATATTTAGTTCAACTCAAACACTGGAGCACCTACTATACTTTTCAAGGCATTTTGTTTGGTTGTGAGGACACAAAAATGAAAAACTACACTACCTCCCTCCTCCAAGAGTTGTGTCTACCTTAGAATTTACAATCTACTAGCTGTCATTAAAAAAAAAAAATTGGGCTTTATGCATCTAAACCCTCAATATTCCCTAAAAATGTATCCTCTTAACAAATCTGGTAGGAACTCACAGATTTTATAAGGTAATTAAAAACTTTTAAGAATCACATCAATAATCCTCACCAGTAATATCTATTGTCTGAAATTCTATAGTGTTACTTTACCAGATTCAAAATTTTTGAGGTAATTCAAAGGAAATAACCAGGCAACAAATGCACGCACTTTATATGAACTCTTTTTTGTTTGTTTGTTTGTTTTACTTATAAAGAAGATACATTCCTTTTTTTCCAGAATGTGAAATTTATTTCATGAGGGTAGGATGTGTAGTAGCTACGTATTGATGTAGTTCGAATTTGATTTTTCAACATTTAAAACAGAGCATTTTGCTTGGTAAAGGAAAATCTTCGAAATACTGATCATCTATTTCACCTTTTAAAATCATACCAACAAATACAAATATCATTTTTAGGATCATTCTCTTTCCAAGATCTTGAGTCACATGAACCTATCTGGACAAAAAGCTATTTAAAAGCCTAACGTAATTTCAAATCCAAAAGCTTTAAATTCCCAACGTTTTGGTTGTTTTAATTAGAAAATAAAATGTCTGGTAAAAGAAAAAATAAAGGTACTTACATTTGTAGCATGACCTGATTCAAGAATACACCATCCACCAGGGCTACATATTCATCTAGATTGGTCCCATTTCCTGCAGCCAGAGGTCCAAATGTTTTAACCTAAAATATAATGGCCTTCATCATTACACAAACTCCCACCTCCTTCTCTGCAGTAAGATACATCCCGCCCCCCGCCCCCACCCCCACCCCCAAAACGCAGCGAAATGTGCCAGCGGGGGAAACACCACTTACCCAAGTGACCAAGGGACTGGACATGAAATGTTCCAGGAGTGGAGTAAAAATCTCATTCTCCATCTTACAGATGCCTGTGGTCTTTTTTGTTTTGTTTTGAAGAACTAAGCCCAATTCTGGGGAACAAAAAAAGAATATGCCAAGGGAATTGGTCGGAGGTCGCTTTTTCTTTTTCTTCCCAAATAAGCTGGAATCAATGAAACCCCATTTCCGCAGAGGAGCAGAATCTCATGGTGGAGAGGGAAGCCCTCTCCGTCCTCAAAGAATCAGAGAGAAACGATTGCGGACTCCGGGGATCGGGCTTCAGTAGCCGCCAGCAGCCGCAGCAGCAGCCGCCGCCGCAAATGTCTCTACAGGGCGAGGAAGGGCAGAGAAAAGGCATCTGGAGGGGGGCTGGGGCTGCGGAGACAAAAAGCTCTTCGAGCTTCCCCGGCTGCGAGAGGAGACACACCAAGGGAAACTCCCCTCTCCAAAAAGACTCGACTCTCAGCGGGAGTAAGCGCCCGTCGCGGATGCCCCGCCGCCGCGAGGGCTCCGCCGAGCCTCAGGTCCCGACTTTCCAAAGCCAAGAGCTGACGGTGTCCCTAGCGAGGAGGGGGGCGTCCGGGGCTGCCAAGCCTCCCGAGCCTCCGCCGCACACCGGTCAAAGGCAAAGCTCTAACCCTTCCTCCTCCACCGATACCATGTCTCCTCCGGCAGCCCCAAAACCTCTTCGGCCACTCCCCTTTCCCTCCCAAGGATGGGGACTAGACTGAACTATCCTAACCCCAGGCCTCTCAAGTCTCCCCGACCCCGACCCCGGCCAAGCTCAGATACCCAGGGACTAAATCACGGCCGAGCCCACCCCCCCCCAACTGCCGCTGCTGCTGCCGTCGCCGCCGCTGCCTCCTGTCCTTCTTCAGAAGGAGCCAGAGTAACGGCTCTCAAACCGCAGAGCCGCATCACACACCGAAGTTGTCTCACACACCCCCTACCTCCAAAACCAAGCCTCCCTCTCGTTTAAGAGAACGAGCATGCTTCCTCCGCGCTCAATATCCTTCCGCTTACTTTCCTCTCTTTCCACCCCTCCCCACGCCTAAGCCTCTGGATTGTGGGAGAAGAAAACCGCTGCATGAGCGCGCTCCCGGAGCGAGGCGCGCTCCCCCTACTGCCGCCGCCCAGATCCAAGGGAAAGGCAAGGGTAGCGCGCGTGTACGCTGCAGCTGCTGCTGCAGTCCCTGCTTGCCGCCTCAGTTAAAGGAGGTGCCTAAGGGCGCTGGGGGAAGGGGAAGAAAAGGAAAGGAAAGCTGACTGACTTCCTCAAATTGGAAAAGAGAAGATAAAAAGGATTTTTATTTACTTTAAGAAATGTGAGATATTCAGCCTGGTTTTAGGTTAATTTAATTTCATGTGCTCATGGAGTTAGCCCCGCCCCCCCCGTGGAAAGGAAAGTCTCCCCCCTCTCTCCCTCTCTCCCTCTCTCCCTCTCTCCCTCTCTCCCTCTCTCCCTCTCTCTCTCTCTCTCTCCCTCTCTCTCTCTCTGTCTCTCTCTCTCTCTCTGTCTCTCTCTCTCTCTCTCTCTCTTTCCCCCCCTCTCTCCCTCCCTCCCTCCCTCCCTCCAACTTGGGAAAGAGAATATAAAACGGATTTTTATTTATTTTAAGAAATGTGAAATTGTGAGATATTCAGCCTGGTTTTAAGTCAATTTAATTTCATGTGTTCAAGGAGTTTCCCATGGATATAATAAGGCTCTTCAGTGCAGTAAATACCAAAGTGATTAGAGCCACAGACCTGTTATTTCTATCCAGCCCCCACAGGATAAATTTTCTTGAAAATATACAGAGATTATATAGCCAAAACTATGTTTTAACATTATAGTAATTCCCTCTCAGGGTACCTTTAACACTATGAAAATAAGGATCCAGACAGTCATTCTTCCTACAGCCTCACTTAAAAAAAAAAAAAATCAAGAACCCCTGAAAGGAAGCATTGGGAATCGTCCAAGTTGGACGATCTAAATCTAAAAATAGATTACATTTTATAGTATTAAATCTAGTTCTCCCTTAAAATACTGAGAAACAGCCTTAATTTGGGGGGGGGGGACTCAAGAAGAATTATAGATGAATGCTTAGAAAACTATCTTGAGGGGTGGCAGAGTGGAGATAAAATGAGACAGACAGCATGGTTAGATTTGAAACCTGCCTTGGGTGTTTACTACCTGGGTTATCTATATGTAATTCAAGTTAGTTTCTTCAGGCACCAGTTTCCTCATCTGTAAAGGAATTACAGGCATACATTAAACCTTTAATATATGCAAAGCACTGTGCTAAATAAACTGAGGATAGAAAGAAAAACAAAAACAATTGCTGACTATTAGGGAACTTACATTCTAATGTAGGAGAATTGTAAATAAAGGAGCTAAGTGCAAGATACACATTATATGGAAATTAACTTTGATGGGGAAGACACTAGCAGTTTAAGAGGTCTGGGAAATGCCTCCCACAGAAGAGGAGATTTGAGCTGTCTTGAAGGATTCTAACAGGCAGTAGGGAAGAGGAAGGACATTTCAGGCATGAGAAACAACCACTGAAGAGCCAAGGGGACTTCACATGGAGTTTCATTTTAGAGGAAAAGCAAATAGGCTAATATAGCTGGATCATTATGTGGGGAGAAGAGTAAAATGTAAGACTACAAGGCAGGACAGGGCCAGGTTGTACATAAAGGGCTTTAAATGCTAAATAGATGACTTTATATTTGATCCAGGAGACAACAGAAAGTCACCAGAGTTTATGTAGAGAACTGACTTGGTTAGACCTCTATGCTTTAGGAATATCACCTTGGCAACTTTGTGGAAAATGCATTAGAATGGAAAGAGATTAAGGGCCTCAACTAAATTGGGTGTTTTGGATTTGACTATCCCATAGGTATCTTAAACTCAATATATCCAAAACAGAATTCATTATCTTTTTCCTCCCTCAACCCTACCCCTCTACCAAACTTTCCTATTATTGATGAGGGAAGCACTATCTTTCTTTGTAACCTTAGCATTGTCTTCAACTTCTCACTCTTATTCACTCTCAGATATCCAATCAGTTCTCAAACCTTGCTGTTTCTATCTCAATATCTCTTCTATATAAGCTCTCTTCTCTCCACTCACACAGACATGACCCTAATTCAGGCCCTCTGTCATTTCAACCTTTAATGATTGTAATAGAGTACCAACTTATATGTGTGAGATGTTACAAAAGTAGAAACTTGCCTAAGTGAACAGTGGTACCATTGACAGTAATTATTCAAAAGAAAGGAAGATTTGTGAAGAAAAATAATGAATTCTGTTAAAGGGGTTTTGAGCTAGGTGACCTCTAAGATGCCATCAAACTACAATGCTATAGTGCCAAAAAACATTCTTCACTACTTCACCATTGTAATAGAGAAAATATAGTGAAGAAAGCCCATCAAGGAGGGATTCACAGTGAATGGTGGGGTCCTCCAGATGCCCCTATTTGCATATGACATTGTGTTGATTATATGAAGCCCTAAGACATGAGCCTCTTGGAGGAGATCTGTAATCACTCAAAGGAGTTGGCCCTTTCTATCTACACAGGAAAGACTAAATAAATGAAGAATGTCTACTACCCAGATTTTGACATCCATGACTGGATAGCGGATAGATTTTGTCTGATAGCATGTATATCTGGGACAGATAGTACAGATGGATAATGAGGAGGGGCCCTGACTTAAAAAGGAAGAGAGGCTTATAGAGCTTTCAGGAAATCGCAATGCATTTTTATTGACCCCAAGCTTGTCGTAACAGCAAAAGCCCATCTTCTTAATATAAACATGTTACCAGTGTTACTGGCATGACAGCAAGCTCTGAATACCACTCACTCCAAAAAACTAAAAAGAAGTATTACAAAAAAAGGCAATGGAAAGATTTAAGGTGGGTTGCCAGCAGCAACAGAAAAACAAAAGGATTTGTAAAGGATGTCAGTAAAGAGTTATTTGAAAGAAAGAGAAGATGGGCTTTTCATGTGTCAAGAGTGAAAGGTGAGAGGTGAAGAATAGCCAGTGTGTTCCACTGACACTACTGCAATGCTAGAATTGAAGGAAGACCAGTCCAGCCCATTAGATATGATGGTAGTTTCTTCTTGGGATCGAGGCGAGTATAAGAAAGACAACTGCTTTTCCTTGGACTGCTTTCTATTGTGATTTTTAAAAGCCATTTCTATTTTTTTTACTTTTAGTTTCCTACAAACTATATCAGTTGACTTTAAGTGGCCTAAAATTATTTATTAATTGCATGCAGTGGGTAGTGCAATGGAGGACACTAGTCATTGGCATTGTACACACAGAATCAACTCTTCCAGAATTGTAGGGCTTCTCTAACTGGGAGTTGAACTGTTAAAGAATTTTATGATTTTGAATTTTAAAGTACCTTTAAAAGTTCCAAAATAGCAATGTTTGACAAACCTAGTTGCTTGAGACTAAGTACCTCCTAGACTAATTAATGGTGAACAATTCAGGAAAGCACTAGCCTAGGCACAGAATATAGGTATGAACCAAAGGTGTCATGTTTCTTGAGCTGCTCAATAGAAGGAGAAAGATATTGTCTATAAAGAACCTGCCCTGTCCTGATTCCTACCGTGGAAGGGAACCAGAAGAATGAATGCCTCTTCCATTAGTTTTTGCCTTCCACTATAAACCTCCAAACTTGGCAGGTAACAATACCTGATCATTCCACATTATTAATAATCTTATGGTCTTGACATCTCTATATAATCTGATAGTTTCTTTATCTTTATCACAGAAAATTTTCTGCATCAGTTTTTTTCCCCCAAAATAAGATAGCTATGCTTTAAAAACAAACTATGTAACCATATACTTGTCCTAAAAAAAAAAAATACCCCCCCCAAAGTTGTCTTTTTTGTGATACTATATTCAGATATGGATCATCTTTGCCCAAATCTTAAAGAAGAAAGATTCTGGGGTATTTGTTTGCCTTTCTTAAGAGGAAGGATGAGTAGATTATAGTCCTAGATCTTTGGTAGAGGCTCTTCTTGCTCTAACTGGTGCTACTAACTATAGCTCCTAAATTCAGTGAGACAGAGTGAGTCACATAGGATCAGTCCCTGTGGGTGAGTTGTAATCAGATCATATTACATTATCTTCCCCTGCATACCCACTCCTCTTCAGAAATTCCTTATTTCTGTCATGGACAACCACCATCATTGCAATCACTGGGAAAAAAACTTTAGTGTCGTCCTTTGCTGTCTATTCTCACTCAATCCACATATCATCATTTGCCAAATGTTGCCATTTCTATTTCCACATCATCTCTCAAATCTCTCTTCTTCTCACTAATCCCTACAAACCCACACAACCCCCAGATTCAGATTTTCATCATCTCTGGCCTGGACTATTGCAATATTTTCCTAATGAGTCTCCCTTTCGCAAGTCTTTCAACACAACAGCCATAGTGATTTCCCTAAAATGCAAGTTTGACTCTATCACTTGCTACGTAAAAAACAATGATAATAATAATAATAGCAAACATTAATGTAGTACTGTAAAGTTTTCAAAAAGCTTAACGTTGAGTATTTCAATAAACTCTAGTGGCTTCCAGTGACTCTAGGATACAATATTATTTCATTTTATTTTGCCCTTTTAAAATTTATATTTTTATTTTATAATATACGTTATTATGTATATTTGAACACGTAGAAAATATATACATTAAATAAATATTTATAAATATGTAAAATATAAATTGGAAAATATACATATAGAGGCATTTCTCAAAATGATTTTACTGACAATGGATCAGTAAAACGGGATAAGAAGTTTGGAGACCATTGCTCTAGAATCCTTCTTTGCCTATACAGACACACTTTTAAAGCATTCTGAACCAATTTGCATTCCTTCACAATCAATCAATATGCATTCACTAAGCGCCTGACATGTGTCAGACACTGGGCTAAGCACTGGAGATAGAACAAAAAAAGTTAAAACAGTTTCTGCTCTTAAGGAGCTTACATTCTAATGGAGCTGACCATGTAAATGTCTAGGTTCATACATAAAACATGCAAAATAAATACAAATTAACCGTAGAAGGATAAGGACTCAAAGCTAGGGGAACCAGGAAAGGCCTTCCATAGAAAGTGGTGTTTGAGGTGCAGCAGGGTAGCTCAGTGGATTGAGAGCCAGGTCTAGAGACAGGGAGGTCCTGGGTTCAAAAGTGGCCTCAGACACCTCCT
Source organism: Monodelphis domestica (assembly GCF_027887165.1). Classification (NCBI taxonomy): domain Eukaryota; kingdom Metazoa; phylum Chordata; class Mammalia; order Didelphimorphia; family Didelphidae; genus Monodelphis; species Monodelphis domestica. Next base: position 648,698,593 of record NC_077227.1, on the reverse strand, counting down.
AGCTGTGTGACCATAGCTAAGTCACTTAACTTCATGCCTAGCCCTTACTGCCTATAGATTGTAAGAGGGGAGGGTTTCAAAAAAAAAAAGAAAAAAGTAAAGAAAGTGGTAACTCCCATGCCTAGCCCTTACTGCCTATAGATTGTAAGAGGGGAGGGGAGGGTTTCAATAAAAAGAAAAAAGTAAAGAAAGTGGTGTTTGAGCTGAGTATTGAAGAAAGCTAGGGTTCCAAGAGGTGTCAATGAGGAGGAATTTCCTTCCAGGCATGGAAGACAGCCAGTGCAGTGTTCCTGAGAGAGGAGGTAGAGTTTTATGGGTAAGGAATAGCATGTAGGACAGGATAGCTCGATCATTTATTGTTTGGAGGGGGAGTATAGAAAACTAGAAAGCTTGGAAGGGCTTTAAAAGTGAAGAGCTTAAAATGCCAAACAGAAGATAATGTTCTATGCTGAAAGTCCCAGGGAGCCATGGGAATTTACTGAGGAAGAGAGTGATATGGCCAGGCTTCCCCTTTAGGAAAAATCACTCGGGCAGCTTTGTAGAGGATAGAGTGGAAGAGACGGGAGGCAGAGATATCAATTACAAAGATCTAAGGAAGGCAAAATCCAGGTGACTTCCATTGTGGTTGTGGCTATGTGAGTGGAAAGATGGGGACGAACATACAAAAGGTATCACGGAGAGAGAAACAGAAAGATTTGGCCGCTTATTGAATGTCTGGGCTAAGTGAGGAGGAGGAGCTGCCAATGAAGATAAGACTGCAAAGCTGGATGACCAGAAGGATAGAAGGAAGGAAGTTAGGAAGAAGAGGAATGGGGAATTCAGTTTTGGAACGTGACGTTTAAGATGCCTAAGGAATACAGTTACACATCTCTAGAATGGGTCAAAATTAGTTGGAAGGAAACATAACCTGATGTATATACACAGCAGAGGTTTTTTAAATTGCCTTTCAAATATATGTCTCATTTCAGTCAATCAACAGATGTAAATTCCTGAATATTAATTGTATAAAAATTAGAATAAATATTCTGTGAATTTCATTCATTCTTATTGTTGAAAATTGTAGGCCTTACCTGGCTTATACCAACAATATTTACTAACTAAAAACAGTGGTCAGAGTGATAAAGTCTGAAGGTGACCCGTTTTATGAGCCATAACATTTTATAGTTGTAAGATGGATAGATGAGCTCATCTAAATCATCTGAAAGATGCAGCGCTAAGGCCCAGAAGGTGTGACTCCAGACAATTTTATCATTCCCGAACCACACATAGGAAAGTCTCCACAATTTTATGATTAATCAATCCATCCATCCATCCACCCATCAAAAAACACTTATTAAGGGCCTAACTACATGCCAGGCACTGTGCTAATATCTGACGTTCTGGCCCACACTTGATTCTATGGGACGGAGCCCCCAGAATTTTAACCCATAACCCATATAAGGCCATTTCCCCAGAATAATTTTTATTAATAGGGGCTCAAATCTATTAAGGAAAGATGGCTCCATCCTTTCTGCCTCTTACTCAGAAAGGAAGAGTGTTCTTATTTACAGAGAAAGGGCCTTAATCCTTTCAAAGCGTTTAACAAAAGGTCTTAGCCCAGTTAGATGCCTTGAGGCCTGGGAGTAAATTGCTTTAATTAAAAGAGAGGAAGTTACTCAACAATAGCTTGAAAATGATATTCAGCAAAGGCTCCCCAGATCCATGAATTCCCAATATGGCTTCTGTGGTCAGGAAGATGTTTACTCACAGGCCATAGGGAAGAAAAAGCCTAAGGAGCTCCACTATTCCTGCATCAGGCCTTTGTTTGGACCTTACCCCTCAGGCCTAATTTAATTTTTTTTTAAACCCTTACCTTCTGTCTTAGAATCAATACTGTGTAACCATGGAAAAATATTTTTAAAATTTTTTTAATTAAAAAAAATCAGTACTGTATATTGGTTCTAAGGTAGAAGAGCAGTAAGAGGTAGGCAGTGGGGGTTAAGTGACTTGCCCAGGGTCACACAGCTAGGAAGTGTCTGAAGCCACATTTGAACCTAGGACCCCCTTTCTCTAGGCCTAATCTAGTCTTGAAGATATTTTCTTACCTTTTTTTTTCTTTTTTAAACTTTTACCTTCTGTCTTACAACCAATGCTAAGTATTGATTCCAAAGCAAAAGAGCAGTAAGGGCTGAGCAACTGGAGTTAAGTGACCCGCCCAGGGTCACACAGTGAGGCAATGTCTGAGGTCACATTTGAACCCAGGGTCTCCCACCTCTAGGCCTGGCTCTCTACCTAATGAGACACTTAACTGTCCCCTTTTTGCCTTTTTAGTGAAATATTAGGCCCTGTACAAGGGACTTTCTGTTATTCTTAAACCAGGTTTGATCATTTCTACTATATAATGGGACCTTCTGCTATGGATTCTATACAGATTAATAGTAGATGTTGCTCCAACCACATCTGAGGTTTCAAGGAGAAAAAAACCCACAGTCACTACCCTTGTACTACTGGGGAGACAAAATACACACAGATAAACATGTCTCCAATATTCAAATGGATTTATGAGCTCATCCGTTTAGAAATTCTTCTCACTGTACAGATTACAACCCATTTATTGCTGTTCATCCTGTGTGACTGTTACCCATATAATCTCATAAATAAAACAGTCCTTGGGAGTGAAAGGAGCAGAACCAGGAGAACATCATGCACACAGAGGGATACACTGTGGCACAATTGATTGTAATTGACTTCTCCATTAGTGGCAATGCAGTGATCCTGAACAACATGGAGGGATCTATGAGAAAGAACTCTATCCACATTCAGAGGGAAAACTGTGGGAGTAGAAACACAGAAGAAAAACAACTGCTTAATTACATGGGTTGAGGGGATGTGATTGGGGAGGTAGAATCTAAGTGATCATCCTAGTGCAAACACCAACAACATGGAAATAGGTTCTGATCAAGGACACATGTAATACCCAGTGAAATTGTGCTATGGCAGGGGTGGGGGAGGGGAGGAAAAGAACATAAATCATATAACCATGGAAAAATATTCTAAATTAATTAATTAAATAAACATATCCAAATTTAAAAAAAACAGTCCTTGACACATAGTAGTTGCTTACTAAATATTTATTGACTTAACCAAATTCATTCAAGGTGTCTGCAAATGTGCTGGTGGCAGCACATTTTTTTTAAAACCTTACATTCTGTCATGTAACAAATCTAAAACTGAAGGAGAAGAGCTCGACAAACAGGCTTAAGTGGCTTGTCCAGGGTCACATAGCTAGGAATATCAGAGGCCAGATTGAAATCCAGGTCCTCCCCACTCCAGGCTTGGTATTGTGCCCACTGAGCCCTCCATGCCCCAGCACTCCATCTTAATATCAAAGCAATGGAACACTCTTACCTCTGCCTATATTGCAGAAGCAACGTCTGCCTAATGCAGACTGAGCTAGTTTTTCCAAAAGCAAATGAAACCATCATAGAAATATAATTGACTGAGAGGGCTGAGGCTGGAACAATCGATGTAGCTTCCTGTTGGTATAAGAACAAAAGCCAGATCATAAATAATAGCCAATCTTTTTCATGCCTATTATGTGCCAGGTGCTGTGCTAAGAATTAAAAAAAAATTCTCATTTGATTCTTATGACAACACTTTTGGATGAGAGCTAAATTATTATCCCCATTTTTTTCAGTTGAGGAAACTGAAGCTAACAGAGGTTGAGTGACTTGCCTAGGGTCACATAGGTAATAAGTATCTGAGGCTGGATTTTCTTCCAGACTTCAGACCTCTGTGTTTTGCACCCTCTAGCTGACTCAAGAAGAATCAGGCCCTTCCCCCTCAAGTTTGACAAATGCTTCTGCCTCTCATTGTATTCCAATCCTGCTGAATATCACTAAATATCACCACATCTCATTCAGATTGGATAGGTTCAAGGCTGAAATGAAAATGGGCAGAGGATTGCTTTTAAGAGCCGATTGTTAAATTTTCATCAGCCTTCATACCTCAGAAAATTAGCAAAGAGCTACAAGGTAGGGTTTGAGTTATTGTTTTGTTGATTGTCTAGACTTAAAGTAATGCAGATTAAGTCATGGAAAGTCAGTTGTCAAACATTTACTACCCACATCCCTGGAGACACTTATATACTATCTAGTAGATAATAGAATGTTATAGGTTACTTATCATGTCAAGGATATTCAAGCAAGGGTACAGCATTGATTCAATCAGACACAGCTTCCCTGCCTTAAGTATTTGCCAATACTGAGAAAGGAGCTCCTAACTTCTCCTGGTTGACTTTTGTACTTAGATCACTTGGAAACTCCCACCCTGACTAATTAAATTTAGAGGTAGGGAACTTCCGGGGAACTGAGGGCACTAGAGTGAGTGCAATTTGGGGGAAGGTTTTCAGAGGAAGTACTCCACAATGATGGTTCAAAAGTAGAGAAACAATTAGAATAATTAATCATATAAACAGCAAAGATAACCAAAACCACATGATTATTTCAATAATGTGAAAAGGTCCTTGCTAAATTATACTTATTTGTGTTAAAAATTAAAAGTAAAAACACTGGCTATACTGGACAGATATACTTTATTGAATGCAATTTTTGAGGACTTGAGAGCAACATTATAAATGTCAGGACTTTCCAAAGATTTGCTTATTTTGTGTAATGTTCGTATAAAGTTTGTTCCTATTAAATACTGTAATATAGTCTTTTTTTTGTCTCCTCTTGATATGAGACTACCAACCTTTATTTGTGGCTATTGTCCAGATGTCTATTTCCAGTAACATCCTCTTTCCCTTTTGCCACTATTTTTCATTTGCTGTTTCTGATCTGTAGATTTCACAGAACCAAGTTTTATTAGGGCTTAAAATAAGAGTAAATAGATTCTGAATTACAGCCTCGGGGACTTTCCAATGAATTAAGAGCCTGGATTTTATTTCAAGGACTCTGAGACATCTATTTTGGTTAATAATGGAGGCCTATTTCTTAGTTCCTCACCATATTCCAGAAAGGCAAAGATAAATCACCTCAGGATAAGTGGCTTGCTACTGTAATTCTTTTTTATAATTTTGTTATAAGAACAAGAATCTGGTAACCTATGTTGAATTCTGGGACAATTGTAGAGAATTTGTCTTTAATCATATTACTTTCGTGCTCTTCCTTTTATAATTCTAAAAACTGCACAAGCTGGTGATTCCTATATTTTCCTAGCTTTTATTTTTATATCACTTTCATTTCCAAATGTATTTCTTGTAATAAAAGGGGGAGGGGGAACCCTCGATAAACAGTTCAGGAAAATCACTTGAAATATTAGCCAAATTTGACAATTCATGCAATGTTTCAAACTCATAGTCCCCAACCTCTCCAAAGAGGCATATTTTGTCTCTTCTTTAGGTTGTTTGATGAGTGTATTGTGTGCATTGGTGTTCTCAGTGATTCATAATTATAGTGTTGCTAGTGGAAGAATACTAAGCTAATAGAAATCTGAGAGAAAGAGAAAAAAAGCAAAGGCTATATAGAAAGTATAAGGAAAAAAGAAATAAAAATCAAGGAAAAAAATCAATATGCTCTCTGCAAAACCTCTTCTTTCTATCTGTCTTACAAGCCAAGTACATGCTGGGAATGAAGAAATGTTATAATTACCTGGTAAAAACAAAATCTACCCTTTGCCAAAAATAAATACAAGAAGAGATGATAAAGCAATAATGGATAGAAGCAAAATTAATGTGCTGATCATACACCTCACATTTATAATCACAGAAATGAGTTTCTATATTTGTCCTGTAGTATGATAAAAAAAAACAGAACCTTCTAAACAGAGCTAGAACTGAGTATTCTTGGCATGTAAAAGAAGCATCTGCAGAAGAGGGATTGAGTTAGTCACAGTATACCCTTTCAAGTCAATAAAGCAAACAGATTTTAGATTACTGAAAATGAATGTGAGCAAAAAAAAAATCAAAGACTTTTCATTCTCCTGGTTAAAAGATATACATCTGTTTCCATCCTGAGAAGTGTAAATTACAAAGGACAGTAAACTCATGTTACAAATGAAGTGATCTGAAAAGACCTTTCATTTCCTCTTACTAGATTGTCGCTAGGACGACATGTGTATATTGAAATATATAGTACTATAAATCTTCTCATCTAAAGTTTAGGGAGTTGAGTCCCATTAATTTTAAGTATGTCTTTGTTTCTTCAATTTCATTTTATGTGTTTATGGCAAGTAGATTCTTTCTTAAATGCAATTTTTTCAGAAGGTACAGAAAATATTCATTAAATGAATTTACAAATTAAAGAACTGCACTTGCTCTCTGACTTTCTTATAGCAATATACAATTTGTTATTTGGAGTAAAATATTTTATATCTTTCAAATAATTATATTCATTTTTATAAGGGTATCTAAAATGACCATTACAAAGAAATGAAAGTGATTGTCAGTTTGAATCAACTCATAAATATTTCTCAAATATAGTTGTAAGCATAACTATTATCCCATTTATCAGCTTGGAAAATACAAGGCCCCAAACTCTTACAACCAGGTCTGAAATGTAGTTATTAAATATTTAATGAAGTGAGTATTTTCATTGCATTTTCTATCTATGTATGTCAGATCTATCAGCTTCATTAAGCAACATTTACTAAGCCACCATGTTAAAGATAATGCATGAGACATATAGGAAATTAAGGAAATTATAACTATATATGACCAAAATATCTTTTAAAATAAAAAAAAAGAAAAGAAAAGAAGTGCCCAGTAGTTATTTATAGTAGTGGTTTCCAAACTAAGATATACTAGTCCAAGGGGTATTCAAGACAATGCGTTTGGGTGTGGGGAAAAAATATTACAATTTCCTTTTGTTTTGGGTTTTACCTTAAAAAACACAAGCTTTACTAATATTTAACATATGGTTTGAATCTCGTGCCCTCACTTGCTCCATATGTTAGACAGTCATGTGTCACTTAGGGTATTCAAGATTGCTTAAGGGAAGAGAGAGTTCTACAGTGCAGATGGGTTGACAATGGATGCCTCCCTTGTTCATTCACGTTCAGCAAACTGAAAAATATTACAGCTTACATTTATCAGGCTAAATGGATTTATGGATGTTTATCATCTAGTTTTAACTAAGTTAAACCCTCACAAAATGCACAAATGGTTTCAAAAGTTTTTTCTGCAAGGAAAGTGCAGATTGAAAATCATTTTGTAAACACCAGAAAAGACAAGCAAAGCTGAGTCTTATTTTACTCCTGGTATAAGCTCTTTTTCATTCATACTACAAAGAAGACACAATGACAACCTAATCAGAGAAGTAGGCCAAAAAAACAACTATTAAGAAGATTACTTGAAATACAGATTTACAACCACTATCTTTAATGCTGATCCTTCCCCTAAGCATATATTAAGCTTTAAATTTTTAGCTAATGATATTATAACAGAGTTTTCAGACTCTATCATGGAATAGAGTGCTGAAACCCTCACACTGGAAATAGTTTAAACCATAAGGCCTCTGGGACTCCTCATTCTGTTTTGGGTTTTTTCCTAGTCTGGAAAGAAATAGAATATCAGGCGGTTTCGACTGAACTAGGCAGGTTTACACTGGCTTGTGGGAAGCCTTTGAATTGGACTGAGGTCATAATAGAGCTGGGGGAGCTAAGCATAAGCAGGGAAAGCTGAATATGGTGACTGAGACTGTGGACTGAGTGTAGACTGCTGGCTTAGGCTGCTTTACCAAAAGGGAACTCCGGAGACATTTGCTATATGATGACTTAAGGCGACTATCCCTCTTTGACAGCTGTGAGGAAAATGCAGAAAGATTTCTCTTGCCAACTTCTGACTCACTGGGCTTGTACATCACTGCATTTGCTTATGTGTTTTGTCACATTTTCTGAAGCTGTGACTTTATCCTGATTTTTGATTTTCCTTTGCATAAAATTTATTTGACCCTGAAAGTTAGGTAATGAATGTTTGGTTGCCGGGTGGGGATTAATAGGAGTTACCCGTGGTTAGGTAAAATTGTGGTATAAATTACAGGCATAGAAGGCATTAAAAAAAAAAAAGTCAAGGGATTCATTCCTGTCCCAGTCCTGTAATCTTGGATTTCAGATCTGTCTGGTGTGGAGAACCTGATGAGCTGTTAGGATTTTTTTTTCTTCCCCTTTTTGGTAAATAATTTTATAAAATTCCCAACAAGCAGAGTTTCAATTGAACCTGAGTTGTTTTATCTTTGGATTTACTCTTTTTACCCCTGATTTAGAAAGCCTATTAAATTTACAGTCTTAATAAGGTGTGGTTCTTAGCTGTGTATTCCTGGGCAAGTCACTTAGCCAGTTACCTGGTCTTTATCACTCTGCCTTAGAACTGATGCTTGTATACATTTTAAGACAGAAGGAAAAAGGTTTACAAAATAATTTGTTAAAAGCAAATAGGTATGAAAAGGAGATTCAGAGTTTCACACGGAATCTTTTTGTACTTGAAAATGCTCTTGGTGGCTTAAGGTTCAAAATAAAGACTAACAATTAAAAAAAATAATAAATAAGGTAAGGTTGATGGCTTGTGACTGTGTGTGTGTGTGTGTGTGTGTGTGTGTGTGTGTGTGTGTGTGTGTGTGTGTAGAAAGGGGAGGATTGGTGGAAAGAAAGGGAAGAAAAGACTTGCCCCTTCCGCTTTCCCCCTCCCCCAAACCCAAGCTCTCTACCCTTTAAGGAGAATTGGGTCCTTAAGAGAGAGCAGTGATGAAAAGTGAAAGTTCCACCCAGAGCCAAGTCCCAAGGGCAAAAACAGGTGTCTCTGGGAGAACTCAGAAGAGAGGAGGAGGTAGATAGATCCCCGCGGGAATGGACGAAACTGGAATCGGTAAGACAATACATAATAAAAAAAACTCCTACTTTAATGACTGTGTGGATGCAGCATCCCCAAAAATGAGGCTGCTGACCCTAATTAGAATTCAGAAGTCCTGGAAGGGCGCAGTCAATCAGCATACTCCCTCCTCATAAACACGATCTCCCACCCAAGCCCTCCTCCCGAGAGGGAGAGGAGTGCAGACAATACCACTGAGTTCCTAGTTGATGTTCAATTTAGGACATCCAAGTACAATCTGAATGGAAAATATGATTTAGCACAGAGGTTCTTTACCTTTTTTTTTTTTTGGTATCATGGACACTTTGGCAAAGTGTAAGACTTTCATCCATCTTCGCAGAATAATGTTTTAAAATGTATAAAATACAACATAGGATCAAAATGTGTTTTGTTTTTTTTTAAGTTCGTGGACCCTAGATTAAGAATCCATTATTTATGTATATGATGGAATGCTATTGTGCTATAAGAAATGATGAGGGAGATGGTTGCAGAGTAAAGTAAGCAGAATCAGGGGAACAATAGAGTCATAAAACAAGCAACTTTGAAAGACTTAGGAACGCCTGATCAAACCAATGACCATTCACAATTCCAGAGGACTCAAGATGAAACATATTATCAACATCCTGATAGAGAAGTAATGGAGAGTGCAGATGTGGACATATTGTGGGAATTTGTTTTGCAAGACTATACATGTTTATAATAAGGGTCTAATTTTTCTTGCTTTCTCAATGGGTGGAAGCGGAGTAGGGGAGAGGAGGTGGAAAGAAGAGAATCTGAAAATAAAAGTTTAATTTGTAAAAAAATAATTTATGATTTAGCAGATAATACCATCTACATTTTAAGTTTTAAAAATCATTCTATTTTCATAATCTCTTTGAAATTATCTATGTGCTATTTCCATTTTATAGATTTAGAACCAAGATTCCCAGAGGAGAAATGATTTACTTGTGGTCACATAGATAATGATAGAGAGGTAGGATTTCAACCCTATTTGAACTCTTGGCTCTAGGTCTAGTTCTTTTTCCACTAAACCACATTGCCTCCCTAGAAGAAGTCAATAGGTAAAAATGGCTGACTGTGGACTGTGGAACATAAGCATAATAGTTCTCTTTATGATTTCTCACTTAGTGACAACATATATGTCAAAAAACTATTTGCAGACCAAATTTCACAGAAATAAGGTAAATATTCCACAAGGTATGCTCATTTGAGACCATCAAATGCTTTTTTATGTCAAGAAAGCAGGATGAATAACAGCTTTAAACTCTTTAGTTATGTGCTCAAGTTGGCCAAAATAAAATAGATGGACAAATATGAAATACTGACTATATTTAAAAGAGACCTCCCTTCATCCAGAATAAAACATAAACCAAATAAGGTATATAGTAGACCCAAAGTTATCTCTGTAAACTTCCCTCTCTGAGGCTCCAGTCTTGCATTTCCAATATAGCAGACCAGACATTTGTACCTGGATGACCTGCTAATACCTTTAACTCAAGCATCCAAACTAAATTAATCATTTTGCCCTTTTCTTGACTTTTCCTGGCTTTTCTTTTTTGTTGGCTTTTCTTTCTTTCTTTCTTTCTTTCTTTTTCTTTCTTTCTTTCTTTCTTTCTTTCTTTCTTTCTTTCTTTCTTTCTTTCTTTCTTTCTTTCTTTCTTTCTCTTTCTTTCTTTCTTTCTTTCTTTCTTTCTTTCTTTCTTTCTTTCTTTCTTTCTTTCTTTCTTTCTTTCTTTCTTCCTTCCTTCCTTCCTTCCTTCCTTCCTTCCTTCCTTCCTTGCTTCCTTCCTTGCTTTCTTTCTTTCCTCAAATGTGACTATTTCTAGCTCTTACATCGAATGAGTTGTCAAGTCCTATAGACTTTACTTTCTAAATATATTTTATATCAATCCCCTCCATTCCATCTGTACAGTGACCTTCCTAATTTAGGACCTTATTACCTTTTACTTAGACTATTTGATCGTTCTCCTTATTGCTTCTAGATTTTATGTGCTGAATTCATCCCATATATTCATGATAAATTAATCTTCCTAATGTTCTAAGAACAGATCATGTCACTGGGTTAATCAAAAACCTACAGTGTCTACTGAAATGGTATTTTGAATCTCAATTACACATCTTCCATCTGTTTACAGATAGGATACACTCCAACATTCCTACCTCCGGATACAGCCCATGTTTTCTTAGCTCTGTGACTTTACTCATGTTATTTTTGGGGCTGTAATGCCTTGTCTCCTAATCTCTCCCCATCAAAAATTTATCTAGCCTTGAAGGCTCCCTATAGCTCCTTCCCCCTGCACTGCCTATGCATGAGATCCCTTCCCCCATTAAAATATAAACTACTTGAGGACAAGCACTGTCTTTGCTTTCATATTTGTATCTATAGTTCTTAGCACAGTACTTGGTACATAGGAAGGGCCTAATCAATGCTTTTTCATTAATTCATTCAATATGGATTTATTGGATCGATGGGAAAATACAGAATTCTAAGTAAACATTTGTCAGTAGAGATCTACCTAGCATTTATATAGCCTTTTACGGTTTTCAAAATGCTTTCTATATGTTTTCTCACTTGGCAATCCTGTGAGGTTAGGTACTATTATTATCTCATTTATAGATGAGGAAACAAGTTGAAGTTAAGTGACTTGTCTAGGGCCACACAGTTGGTGTCAGAGTTCAGATTTATTTTCCTGACTCCAGGTCCAGCTGTGCCACCTAGTAGGACCTAGCTCGGAATGAACAAGAAACTGCCTCTTTCCCTTCACTGCAGGCTTATTTTAATGGTGTGGGAAATATGGTTCTAGAATATTTCATATGGGATTTTGATTTCTTTCTAAGGTCATTTCACAGAGAGAAACAAAAGGACATTCTCAAGTGTCTTGAGCCTTTAGGTGTTTAATACCTTAGGGATTGACAACTTTCTGACCTTTCTATTTTCTTTTTTAAGGTCTTTTTATGGTCTTTTTGTCTAAATTATCTTATAACTACAAAGACTTAAAATTTTATATGCATCATTGCTGAGGTCCTCATCTCATTGGTCCTTGAATCCTTAATTTTCTAATTTGTGTGATGTTTTCCATTTTACTGTCTCATGCTTGATAGTGCCTTATTCTTGGATACAATGAATATTCCTTTTTCAGGGGTCATCAGGACAATGACCACATTTTTCCGGCCACACAATAGGGTAAGCATTTTTTTCTTGTTCTGTTTTCAAACAGCTTTTAGATCATGGTAATGGCAGTTCAGATCCTGGCAGCCTAATCCTGTTTTCTTTTCTGAACAGTAAAAATCATGACAAATAAGAAAGAAGTTTCTGGATCTACTTTAATGACATTCTACTTAAGATTCTGTTACCCCAATTAATTACCTTGCCAATGTGATCAGTAGTTAAGTATGGAATGCCTACTGCTTTGGTGATCTTTACCATTGAAGTTGATGGCATAAAAAGAATGTCTCCCTTGTTTACTTCTCCTCCTGCATATTTATGACAGCAGAAAAGAGAAAAAGAAATTTTGGTCACAATGGGTTTAGTGGTATGATTCAACTTGATCTGGAAAATTCCAAATGCTTTTTAAGAAAAAGAGAAAGCAGAATTTCACTTTCAGTCTCTAGAAACTTGTCCTCATCTAGGTGTAGGGGTGAGGGTCCTTTAGACCAGAGCTGTCAAAGGATGGGGGAGGTAGGAACCAGATTAAAATGAAGTTGGAAAATATTTAACAAAATAAATAAAAATGTAATAAAACATAAATAAAATTACATTTTAAACTACGAGGCCCATTGATTATTGTGCCTATTTCTATTTGAGTTTGGTACCACTGTTTAGTGATCTCCAAAGTAGAGACTATAATCTGACCCCAGGGATTCTGTGGTGTGACCCCAAGAAGGTGTGTCACCAACCAATTTTCAGGTGGCATGATGGGTCACACCCATTCTAGCCAATAAGTTTCTAAGACACACACTTATCCTTTATTCATTAATCCCAACAGTCCCTCATTCTTTTCCCTTCTATCTTCTGAGTTGGACATCATCCCTCTGGGCAGTTATAACCTAACCATTACCCAAATACTCAGCTTAGCATCTGGAAAATGCCTCTGGAAAACCACTCCAGCATATTCCCCCCAGCACCCCCTCATTATGACTGCAGAAGATACTCCTGAGAAGGCAGTGGCTTCTGAATCCAAGAGAGTGAGCAAAGAGAAATATTTTTAATGAGTGTAATTTTTTTAATTATTAAATTTAATGTTTATTTATTTTAATTTTTAATATATTTATTAAAAGAAAAAATTTAAATATTCACTTTCTCTCATTCTTTTAACATGTCTATCTTATAATATAGGCTACATAAGTCACAATTATATAGATTTATATACAGTACCATATAATTGCTAATAGATATAGCTGGCTGTGTGCACAGACGAGGGGCATGATCAAAAAGTTTGAGAGCAGCTGCTCTAAGGAAATGACCACGATCCCCTGAGCAACCTATGCAGTAGACTCCAGAAGTTGGCCTGGCTCCTGGAGGCTGTTGAGCATGCTAAATTTCCCCCCATAACCACAGTTCCTATAAATGTCGGCTCTAAATAACAGCAGTGGCTGGTGCATGCTGAGCTAATCACTATGTGCACCCATCTTTCTTAGCTACAGGAGCAGCCCAGCGTTTTGCCCGGACAGCTCTAACTCTGCCACTTCCCAGTTTCTGTCACTGAGGTTTCATGGCTCCAAGTTGTGCTGCAGGAGCATTGTCCTAAACGCCTTTATTTTGTCTGGCTAATGTTTTATATTCCCTTTCCCTGGGGGAAACAGAGGAAGCGATTAACCTCCGTTTAGTCCATTTGTGACCATCTGCTGCTGACCTCTACTGGCCGGAAAGGGAAGACGCTCATCCTGTTAGGGATGCCCACACCTCTTTTATTTGTTCTGCTGGCAGATGTTTCAGGAGCCCAGCGAGCAGAAGAATGGCAGCCTGCACCACCGCAAAAAGCATACACCAGCATTATTTACTGCTGAGGTTCCGTGACATTTTTTGGTGTTATCACAGGTTACTAGACATTTCTTGGCCTTGTTTCCCCCATCTATGTTTTTAGAAAGCAGTTATTTTTAAAAACTGGTAAGTTGTTGTTTTTCAAAATGTCAGTCATTTCTTGATACAATCCACCCCACTGAACATTCCTGGCAACCACCACCACAACAAAAAACAGCTAAGTAAGACTGTGACAAAGCAGCCACCTCTGCCAGCTTTAGGAGCATTCAGCACCAGAAGTTCCTCATTTCTCTGGCCTTTATTATATTTTAAAGAGAAAACAAGTTCCCCAAACTAGTGCAATGGTTACAAACTTCAGTTGACACAATCAAGAAAAACACAAAAACAAAACTTCAGGGTAATATTGGTTTAATCAACATGCATTGTGAATTTTAACCATGTATCAACTCATAGAGTCTACTAGGGCTGGCTAGAGAACATTTTAACCAAACCATAACTTGGAGAGAAAAAAACTTGCAAGAAAGCTGGGAAAACTTTTTAACAGAATCTCTGTTAAAGGTCTCGATTCTCAATGATATCGTGAACTGAGTCAAATTTATAAAAATATGTCATTCTCCAGTTGATAAATGGTCAAAAGGTACAAACAGGCAGTTAGATGAAGAAATCAAAACTATCTAGGGTCATTTAAAAATGCCTTAAATCATTCTTGATTAGAGAAATGCAAATTAAAACGATTTTCAAGTACCACCTCACTCCTACCATATTGGCCAACATGGCAGAAAAGGAATATGATAAATGTTGGAGAGGATGGGGGAAAATCAAAGCACTAATGCACTGTTGGTGGAGTTGTGATCAAATCCAACTATTCTGGAGAGCAATTTGGAACTCTGTCCAAAGGGCTCTGAAACTGGGCATACCCTTTAATCCAACAATATCATTAGTCCATATCCTAAAAAAATTACCTTTTTGTACAAAAATATTTATTGCAGCTCTTTTTGTGGTAGTAAAAAAATGTTGGGTTATCTATCAATTGGGGATTGGCTGAATAAGTTGTGGTATATGATTGTGATGGAACACTATTGTGTTATAAGAAATGACAAGCATGATTTTGGAAAAATCTGGAAAGTCTTATATGAACTGACACAAAGTGAAATGAGCAGAATCAGAAGAACTTTGTACATAGTAATATCAAAATTTTTTGATGAACCTAGTTATTCTCAGCAATACAGTGATCCAAGACAATCCCAAAGACTCATGATGAAAAAGGCCTTCAGCCTCCAAAGAAAGAACAGGAGTCTGAATGCAGACCAAAACATACTATATTTATCTTCCTTCCTTCCTTCTTCTTTTTTTAAACAAAGAATGTTTTATTGGCTGATGTGGGTGGCAGGCGGGGTTGTGTGTGTGTGTGTGTCTATGGGAGCATTAAAGAGGGAAGTCATGCTGCAATTGGGAGACAATTCATACAGAGATAAAATGGAAAGAGGGATCTAACTCAGGCTAAATTTCATTTACAGTATTTACAGACAGGCCCAATGGGATAGGAGACCCCACCTCCAGACTGGAAGGGCATCTCTTCCCCTAAGGGAGGATTCTGGTCTTCCAATGTTGGCCAGACCTCCGAGTGATGTTTCCTTTATGGAAATGGATCCCAAATGATTTCTGTCTTTCACCTGTTTGACCAGAGAAGAACCTCTTTCTCCCATCATCCCCAGGGAGGGTCTTGTGGACTGCCAGAGGAGCTTCTGTTCCATTTCCTTCTCAGCCTGTATCAGGCCTGGGTCAGATGTGGCTGGAGGCATTTGTCAAGGGGGATCCTTTAGAAAAATACCTCATGGAGAACTTTATGCTTTCCAAAGAACTTTCACTTCAGCAGAAGGAAGGAAGGTCAGTGATGAAACCAAGGGTCTGATCAAGAGTGTCCCTCAGTCCATGCCTATGTAATAAAGTATGGGAGGAACTTAACAGGATGAGTAGAGTAGAAAAGGAGCACATCTATCCACCCTGCCCCTCTTTTTGGAAAGATGGGTAGGAGTGAGAGATGGGGAAATCACTAGGAGGAAGATTTGCTTCAGGGAAAAGAGGTGGTGGTGGGGTGAGGTGGCTGTGTCTGTACCAGTGCCTCAATATTCTAAGATAGCATACAAAGCCAAGGAGAAGTCAGATCCATATCCAATCAAAACTCAGTTCCCTCCTACCCCACTCCTGCCAAGGACCCAGCTTTCCAAAAGCTTTCCCCTTCCCATCATCCCTTTGTTTTATTTTTTTTAACCCTTACCTTCCATCTTGGAGTCAATACTGTGTATTGGCTCCAAGGCAGAAGAGTGGTAAGGGCTAGGCAATGGGGGTTAAGTGACTTGCCCAGGGTCACACAACTAGGAAGTATCTGAGGCCAGATTTGAACCTAGGACCTCCCATCTCTGGGCTTGGCTTTCAATCCACTGAGCCACCCAGCTGCCCCCTCCATCATCTCTCCTTTAATGAGAGAAAGCCACAGACCATAGTTTATTCTTCAAATCTGTCTTTTAAAAAAAAATGTCTGGGGGAAGATTTAAAATTAAGGTTTATTAGGGTTAAAATAGGGGTTTTGACAAAATAAGAGAGCAGCTTTTAATAATTTAAGTTTTAATGAGAATATAGTAGAGTTGTAAATTAATATTATCCCTTTAAGATAGAGAAAAGAAAACATTTAGCAGCTTTTAATGATTAGCAATTTAGTTTAATTAAAATAGAGATAGTAAAAGACTATAGTAAAGGAAGGAAAGATAGAAAAGAAGAAAGAGATTATTAATCTTACACCCTATAAATATACTTTAAATTCCTAATAACTACCTAAAATTTCTAAAAACCCTATTTGTGTCTTCTCAGGACAGGTTCTTCTGCCTGGCTCACCAGGCCTACTCTACTGTATAAATGATTCACTAAGTACCCAACTCCCTAAAATAATAGACAGCCACTACTCATTCACTCCTTCAATCAGTTTTCTATAGCAGCCCAAATTGTCAGTAACCAACTGACAGCAGATCCTTGCCTATGAGACAGACCTCCTGCTCTCTAGAGATCCCAGAAGCAAAAAACCCCTTAAAGGCTAAAGACAAAAGTCCTCTCAGTAAGCTCAGGTCCCCCTTTATTTAACTAAATGCCAACCCACACTACCAGCCATCAACCCCCAATGAACAACTCATGCCCAACAAGTCAACTTCCCGGCAACTGCCAGCCCTCAACTGACTCCTAACTGTTAGTAACTGACCACCTGCAACTGATGTGGCTGGGCAAGGGGCACCCTGATTCCTCCTTCCTGTCACTGTGTGATGGTTAATCCCTACACATCTCTATGGTAAGAGGACCTCCAGGTCCCCCATTAAATAAAAAAATTATAGAATTCCTTTTTACAGGTTTCCTGACTCTATGTCCTGTGAATTCTAAAACTATTCCACCCTAATCAGACCATACTTTAGAAGATATGATTTAGCTATTTCTTGATCAATAACAATAGAGATACTTGGACTAACAGAATCAGGTCTTGGGAACTCTACATTTCTCCACTCTCCTTAGTTTAAGAAGATTAGGACGGTCTGCACCAAACTCAAGGATTAAGTATCTGAGAAAAATGGCCTTCAACAGACATGTGCAGAAAAAGGGGACAGACCCCTGGGCTGTCCCAAGTCACACTAAGCTATCATTGGTACAGATGAGACGCAGAAAAGTGATGTAAGATGTAGCAGTCCACCCCTAGCTATGGGCAAGGGGAACAGTTGGTATGTACAGATTGTCTTAGAAGAGAGCGTGCTCAGTCTTGAGCATACTCAGTATTGCACATGGCTGGGAAAGCCTCTGACCCTTGACCCCAGCTTCCCCCAGGTTAGGCGGGAACACAGGTTTCTTTGTGCTCACCTGGTTAAGAGAAACCACACCTATACCTTGTCATTAACCAATGAGGATCATCCCTATGTACTGTGTATATTTGCATATCAAAGACTATATTTAGCCCAGCAAGCTCCGCCTCTCTCTCTCTCTCTTTCAGGAGCTGATGCCTGTCCTTGCAGGAGCTTGGCCTCTGGCCAAGCTCCATCTTTAAATCTTCTCTATCTCTCTTTCATCTCTCCAACCTGTGTGATAATAAATGTGGATCTCTGGACTGGTAAAAGCCTTCAAACTGGTCCTTTGATCAAAGCTTGGCTGTGGCTTATGGAAAATTAATAAAGACTCATTCCTGCCACCTCATATCTCTAATTTGACTCCGTCATCCCCCTCGTGGTATTTAAAACTTCTATCCTGTCTCTATCTTTCTACCTTAAAACTTCTCTCCCCTCTGAGGAAGTTTTATAAAACCATCTATATAAGGCACATCATGGGCTCTCTTCACTCTCTTTCCCTGGAGAGGAGACTCTAGCTGGCAGCATGCTAGGCATTCCAACATCTTGGAGTGGTGGCAGTTATTTGTCTGGGTTTGGCGGTGAGTTTGCCCTTGAGCTGATTCAGGTTCAGGCATCTTGGCTGAGCCCTTTGGAGTTCAGGCAGATTCTTTTCCTCCTTACTCTTCAAAAAACCTTACTTTCTAGATCTCCTAATCTTCCCACCCGGTACTAGCCAGGTGGGAGAAATCCTACTCTTTTTCCTTCTTCCTTCTTCTTAATCTCCTCCACTATATCAATTAAATCACCATAAATTTCCATCTGACTTGGGTATTTTATTATTTGGGATTTTCTCTGGTGACCAATTAAATTTTTGATTTTTAAGTCACAATGCTAACATAATCCTTTACAGTCCAGCGTTCTGTCCATTACACCACCTAAAAAGAGACTTTTATTAATGTTGATTATTATACAAAAGCAAACATTTAGGGGAATTAGAAAAACTGCCTTGAAAGAGGCTGTACTTGAGCAAAGTCTTGAAAGGAGGTCAGAGGTCTGAAGAGGTAGATTTGAGTAGGAAAAGCATTTCACACATAGGGAACAGCCTGTGTTAAGGTAGAAGAGATGAAATGTCATGTGTAGGTACTAGCAAGTAACAGCAAATAGACCAGTTTAGTTGGAGTGAAGAAATAATGGGCAATCAATCAACTGGTCTGGAAAAATTGACTGGAACCATATTTTGAAGTGAAGCAGGATGGAAGCAGGGAGACAATCATTTGCTATGTGCCAGGTACCGTGCTAAGCACTTTATAGATATTCTCTTGTTTGATCCTTATAACAGTCCTGGAAGGTGGGTGCCATTATTATTCCCATTTTATAGTTAAGGAAACTGAGGGGGACAGTGTTGAAATGACTCGCCCAAGATCACATAATTAGTAAGTGAATTGAAGATAGATGTGAAATCAGACATCTCCTGACTCCAGGCACAGCACTCTATCTTTTGGACCATTTAGCTATGAAGGACTTATTACTTTGTGCAACTCTGCCTCACTTAAGTCCAATTCATGTATAGCTCAAAACATCACTCCATGTCATTGGTCCTCTTTGAAAGAAAAGAAGGATAGCAAATTTTTCCATTGACGTCCTCATGATGAGCTCCTCTTATCTCTGCTAAGGATGTGGAAATGATGTATAGTCTCTGCTGGGTGTTGCTCCCTGGTCGTCTACCACAACCACAACCATGACTTGATTATGTTTCACTGGTTCCATGTGGCTTCTGAGCATGGTCCTCCTGGGCACACATTGGTGAAGCTTATTTCAGTTTGTAACTTCAATTGGAGTTCTCAATTGAGGTGTTACTTCTTTCTCCTTAAATAGGCCTTTTAAGCCCTTTCTCTTTTTTTTGTATCATGGGACCCTTTGGAAGTCTAGTAAAAAGCCTGTTGAGACTTCTTTTTTTTTCAGAATATTTTCAGATTCATAAAATAAAATACTTTTTATTATAAAGGAAATAAACTACATTGAAATATAGTCATCAGAATCTTTTAAAAAATAAGTTGACAGACTCAAGGTTAAGAATCCCTACTGGGGCAGAAAAACTTCATCCTTCTTAGAAAGGCTCAACCTTTACTCACACTATATCTGATGAGGGGGGAAATACCTAGCTCCTTTCCCCCTTAATGGATAGTCTATCATTGTCAGAACACTATGAAAGGCTTTTCTTCTCCAAAAGAAGAACCCTGCTTCTAGGGTCCAGGCCCTGGAAACCCAAAGTGACTTGTCAACTAGAGTCCACAAATAATTCCATTTTTTTTAAACCTCAGCTTCTCACTAAGCAAAGTCAAGGTCTTCAATCTTCTACTTGACTTAGGGCTGGAAAATTATTGTCACTTCCGCTTAATGTTCAAGTTCAAACAGCAGCCCCATTTGGGGGACTTACTTTTCAACAAACTGCCAAGGGTTGTATTAATCTTGGGCCACCAGGTTTTCTTAACCTCAGGATTCTTTTGAACTTCCGTGCAAATGAAGGGGAGGGAAAATGAAAGAACAAAAATTTATTTTTTTATATTTCTTTTTTCTTTATTTTTATAGAACAAAAATTTCTAAGTAAATCTGCTTAATGGTATGACCCTCCAGTCATTTATTTCCATCTTTTGTTCCAAATTCCTATCTTTATTAGGCATATTTGTCAGTCAACGAGCTGTTGAGCCTTATCCAACCTATATTACATGTCTATGTTATATATTCACTATATCTTAGAACTATAGAAATCTCTGGTATTCCCAATATTCTCCTTTCTTCTGATGGCTTCCTGAAACTGAGAAGGGAGGGAGGTATTAATTTCTCTGTTTCATGTGGTCAGTGCTTGTTATGTCTGACAGGCACAATGGGGAGTTCGCTGTTATAAACAATCTGTTCACTCCATCTTCCAGGAGGCAAAGCAGATACAAAGTGTTCCAATTAGGTGACAGGTCTCCATGAGAGCTAACTTACAGCATATGGCTTTTTTGGAATCTGTTTCTGGTTCGCATGCCTAGGATATAGTCAGCAGGTATATCATCCATCTGGATGAGGACTTTTATTACCTAGGTGAAAACAGAAGTATAGAAAAGGGGATTCGTATTATTCAAAGTGTCAAATTCAACACAATCTTACATGAATGCTTATATCCTGGTTCTCAGTGCCATGGATACTTCCTCATTAAGTGAGATGGGAGCAGATCACAACCCTTTCATTCTTCCCATCCTAAATGATTCTTACTGATGTCCATTGCTAAGTCTTCTTCCACATGGAGGGGAATTCACTCTGGAGAGCTTCCTGAGGGCTGTTTTTCAGGAATAGAACTATCATGTCTGTTTATTAACAATCTTGTTGGATAATTGAACTACCTTTTTATCATTTTCTGTGATTGATGTCTTTTCTGATACTTCTCATGCATAAGTTATAAACATCAACATAACCACCTGTATCATCACTCTCAATTTAAAAAGTCATCCATTTATTTAAAAAACAAATATTTATTGCACATCAAGTATATACAAAATGCCATTTTTGACTTGAGGGGCTAAAGACATGAATAAAATGTGGTTCAGAGGGTGATCATCAATTGGGGAATGGCTGAGTAAGTTATGCTATATGAATGTAATAGAATGCTATAAGAAATTATGAAAATATGGTTTCAGGAAATTCCAAGAAAACAGGAACTTATGAAAAGTGAAACAAAAAGAGTCAGGAGAATAATTTATATTATAACCACAACATTGTGAAACCAAATCATTTTAGAAGTCTTAAGAACTCTGATCAGTGCAGTGATCGAACATGATTTCAGAGGACAAATAATGAAGAATGCTATCCTACCTTTTGATGGAGAGGTAATGGGCTAAATATGCAGAATAAAAGTCACATTTTTGGATATGAATTTGTTTGGTTTGACTATCTACATCCATTACAGGGGTTTTGTTTTTCTTCCAGGAAGAGGTAGAGGTGGGAGGGAGGAAAAAAATGCTAGGTAATTGAAAAAATCCAAACTTAACTTTAATTTTACTTAATTAAAAGTAAAAAATAGATAGTTGACAGTTAAAAGTAGTGAATAGAGAGCTATCCTCAGAGCCAAAAAGTTCTGAGTTCAAGTTGTACCTTATGACACATAAATTGACTACATAGCCCTGGGCAAATCACTTAACCTCTGGTCTATAAATGGCAGAGAAGATTCTGATCTGCAGCAATAGATCAGGTTCTTTACTGGAAGTTCTTTTTATCAATCACATCACAGGCATAGTTTAAAATAAATTTAAAAAAAAAAGGAATACGTAGCCCCTGAGATCTAATATGAAGTATAAGCAGAAGGAGAGGAAATGTGATCTACTGGATAAAGGGTCAGACTCATAGTTATGAAGATCTGAGTTTCAGATACACCTCAAATATATACTGGCTAATATCCTGGGTAATACACTTAACCTCTCACCATTTCAATCAACTCTAAACATATCAATTGTAGTATAGTTGTCCATCAACATTAGTAGAGGGGGGCAACTGCATAGTACAGTGGATAGAGCACCAGGCCTGGAGTTGGGAGGGCCTGGGTTCAGACCCTTCCTAGCTGTGTGAAACTGGGCAGGCAAATCACTTAAACTTAGTCCTAGTCTTTGCTGCTCTTCTGTCTTGGGATTGATACTAAGACAGAAGATAAGAGTTTTAAAAAATTAGATGGAGTGCAGTTGCAGATTAAAAAAAAAAGGAGGAGAAATAAGACATCATAAATAACATAAAAAACAGAACAAGTTTATGAGGAGCAAAAAAAAGTGCTATGAATGTATCATTAAAGTTTGGGAGCACTGTTGTTATGCAGCTAATAAATCATCATTCTTTTTGGACTATGCTCCAGCATAAACTAATCCTAGTACTGATATAGTTCTAGTTATTTGTGTATCTGTTAATCAAATCACTCAGCTCTCACTTAATCCATTACTAGCAACTCTTTTCTGTCTCATAGCTCTCAGTGAAAAGACTGTCTACTCAGTAGCTTTATCTTAGTAAGAAGTTTAACTAAATTCAATTAGTAAGGTAAAGGTATTACTTGTAGGAAATGCAGATGCAGTCCATTAGATCTCTACTTCCTCCCAAGGTTAGAAATACTTCCTGGACTGGAAAATGCCTACCTTTGTCATCTACCAGTCCAAATACAAGTTATTCAGGAAGTTGCATCTAATTATTTTAGATTTCCTGTCTCCCAGAGAAATGGAGTAGGGTATTCAACTCACAACAAGTTTAGAAAGTACTATAGATACTTGAGAGATTTTCAAAGATCAGAGATTAAATGCAAATGGGGCAGCAGGAAGCCAATGTTAGAGTCTCAGGAATGTCCCAGGATTGCTATCTATTCATCCTGAGCAGGAATTCAGTCTGGTTCCCCCCTCCAAAGACTACTGCAGCCAAGAGAGTTGGTAAGACTTCTGTGCCTGGGGCTGTAGGACAAAGCCCAGCAAGAAAACTTCCTGGTTTCCATTATACTTCTGTGCCTCCTTTTGTCTCTTCCTTACTTTTCCATTCTTAAAGCACATAGATCTATGTCCTCTCAGTCTCAGTTCCAAAAGTTACCAAAGTTGAATCCAAGTAGATGTTGCAGAAGCACCATTGATTGCTCAGTCTCTGAATCTTATATCATTCATGAGTGCACCCTAACTCTGGTCATGCTAATCACTAGATTGGTAAGAGCCCCTTCCCTCCTTCCTACTAATGTGTTGTATACATAGAGAAAGCAGACTACCATCTTCTTATTTTGCTTCTGATTTCTACCAAGAAAAATGATCTTCAGATGGATAAATACACTACAAAAATGGAGGACAGGAAATTGAAAACCAAAATAAGTAAGAGAGTACCAGATTGTGGCCTATAAAAGCAAACTGGGTTTTTTTTTTTACTCTTTCTCTCTCTTTTTAAAACCCTTACCTTCTGTCTTGGAATCAATACTGTATATTGGTTCTAAGGCCAAAGAGTGGTCAGGGCTAGGCAAATGGGGGTCAAGTGACTTGCCCAGGGTCACACAGCTAGGAAGTATCTGTGGGCAGATTTGAACCTAGGACCTCCCATCTCTAGGCCTGGCTCTCAATCCACTGAGCCACCCAGCTGCCCCCTTTTTTTTACTCTCTTAAGGTCTTTGTGTTTGAATTTTTATCTTGTGTCTTTTTCTGAAGTGAGACAAGAAAAAATATTTTTCCACCACTCACCTTGCTCACCAGAGTAATTCATGGCGATTTGGGACAGAAACATAGAAGTGGGAGACAGGTGCTTCCTTATACCTGGTCTGAGAAGAGAGATTCCAAAAGTAGATGGTCATATCTTAAAAGAACAGAATAAAGAGGTTTTATGCAGTAGAGGATTGTCCTATTTCCATGGGCATAGCTGAGATGGCAGAATAGAGTATTCAGCTGAGCTCTCCTAATATCTCCCTCCAAACAACTTTAAAATAAAGCCTCAAATAAAATTCTAGAACAGGAGAGCCAACAAAAGGTCAGTGACATATTTGCCAGTCCAACATAACAAAGGCGATTAAAAAGAGAGATCTGTGACACAGAGGAGGAGCTGGTCCAGAGCCCATGTGGATAAAAAACCAGTGGTGGTGGTGGTAACAAAAGTAGCAGCAACTTGGGGAGCTCTCAAGCCAAAGATAGCAAAGGGACCTAGAAATTGGTCAGAAAAAATTACAGGGTACCCCTGTGGTAGCTTTGGAAACAAGAACAGACAGTGTTTGGCAATCCATTGCTTAAACCCGCTTCTGGGTCATAATTCAAGAGGAGAGAAGAATGCTTTTGATCAAGAGGAAGTGGGAACCCTTAGGGGCAACTGTTTGACAACTTCATTGCCTATATTCACTTCTGGGTCAGAGTTTAAGGGCAAAGAGGAACATTTGACCAAGAGAGTAAGTATCATTTCCCTGAGGGGAGGTATCATTTTGGGTCACAAGGGATCAGAGATCCTGAGGAACAGTATCAATTGCAATATCAAGAGATCAAGGGACCTTCCTGAGTAAGATGAAGAGAGCAGTGACTACATCTCTCCCTAGATCATACCTCTCCAGAAGCAAAAAAAACTTTGAAACTCCCAAACAAGCTCTGAAAACAGCAGTAAATAAAGCCTGAAGTTTGAGACATTACCCCTACCCTCACCTCCTCAACATACACCCAGGAATAAAAACCTTTTAACATAAAGTTCTAAAGCAAGAAATAGGATGGGGAAATGAGCAAACAATAATAGCAACAAAACACTACTATGTAATAGGAAGATCAAGACAAACTCAAAGGAGACAATTAAGTCAAAATAGTTACAATCAAAGTCTCGGAGAAAAATGTAAATTGGACACAACCCAACAAGAAAGTGCCTGATTCAGTGACATCCTTACCAGACTTATATTCTAAAGAAATCAAAGAAAGAGGAAAAAACTAATGTGTAAAAAATATTTGTAGTAACATCTTGTTGTGACAATGAACTAAGGAGGCATCATCAATTGGGAGATTGATTGAACTAGTTATGGCATCAGAATATAATGGAATACAACTGTGCCATAAGAAATGACAAAAGGGAGAGATCTTGAAAGATTTGTATGAATTGATAATGAAGTACAACCAGGAGGATCACTTATATAATAACATTATAAGAACATATAACTTCAAAAGGCTTAAAAACTCTCATCAGTGCAATAAACAGCCATGTTTCTAGAGAGCTGATAATAACTTATGTTACCTGTCTCCCAACAGAAAAGTTGATGGATTCAAGATACAGAATGCACATTGTAGATTTTAGATTTTGGACAATGTAGAAGAAATTTGTTTTGCTTGACTATGCATATGTTACTGTGTGGCTAGAATTTTGCTCCTCAGGGACTCTCTCTCCCCAGTTACATATCTATGTAACGTACTAACATAGGGAAGATACAAGTTTTGTGTAGCTGTGTCCTCACTCTTTTCTTCCTGGAGCATGGCTGGGAGGATAGGGGGAGAACTTGGCAGGAAAAATTTACTCACGTGACTTTACTCAGATTTTTTACTTTTGTTCTTTTACTTCTACTTCAAGTGATTATGAATAAACTTTATAAAATATACTTGGAGTTATTAAATATTAATTTAAATTTTACATTGTTGGCAAGACACAAATGGATAAAATCCTTGATTTTTTTTTTTAAGATAGCCTTTGAGTAGATATGGAGTTTTCCCGGTGGTGGGGACCCACCCACAATGGGAGCTGGGTAGTGGCATCTTTGCCAGTCTGCTTTTGCTTGTGGGGCTCCTGGCTGAAATGGATAAGCCATTTCCCACTGCGTTCCGCCTGAGCCCATCTGCCTAGGCCAGCATGCCTCACTGCTGCCTCTGAGCACTATGGATTAACTGGGGTTCCTGTGCAAAAGGTAAAGTATAAGTTTCCCCTATATTGTTAACAGCTGAGCTGGCACTTGACCCCTTGCCTCCCGGGGGCCCCTCTCCCACCATGTGGATTGAGGTGGCTCTTAGACCACATCAACAGCTTTTTCCATGCTGACCAGTCCCCCACCCCCCCCCCCCACCCCTATCCCATTCCAAATTTCCTAGCTGATTTTCAAGCTGACTCTGGGATTTTCACACTCCTAACTAGTACATACTAGGGTAGTGACACCTACAGATAGGAAATAGAATTGCAAGTATGTCCCAGTTTCCTGCCTATCTCAAACAGCTCCTGTTACCAGAGAGCATTATTGAGCTCACATAGCTCAAAGTTTTAGGATGTCTTTTTCTTACTACTGTTCCTGGGAGCACTTGTCCTTGATGTTAGCATGAGTCATCTCAAGATTCAGAAGGGAGATTAATTCTCCTTACTATCTAAGTATGCTCAGCCTCTGCAAGACATCCAATATGGGGTTTGTCCACATTATGTTCAGTGTGGAAATCCACCCCTGTATGGGTAATGCCAGAAGTGTGACTAAAGGAATCTAGATGATGATGATACTCGGGAGGGGAAGGAACCTTAAAGAGTCTGGAGGTGAATTTTAAGCATTTTGAGACTCCATTTGCCTTACTGATGTTAACTGTTTCAGTTTGTTCCCTTCCAAAGAGTGAAGAAGTCTCTGTAATGCAGCTATCAGAATTGGAGAAAAGTTGTAAAGAGAGCACCTTCTATAGAGAATGAGTGATTATATCCTATCATACTTATTATATTTGATGATTGCTTTAAAATTTAATTTTGTTTTTTAAATTCACATATTAATCTAATCTAATATCTTCTTTTATACTATATCATTTTCAACTACTGTGTTTTGGCCATTAGCTATATGTTCTGTTGCACTGTCTTTACTTCTATTATCCTACTATCTTTATTTGTACTGCCCTATGACTGGACTAGAGAAAATACCATTATAAAAGTCCATAAACAACTTGGACAAACCCTTTTCCATGATGAAATCACAGGTCCTTATGATGCTGGGTTTGTCACCAGCTCCATCAAGGTCACATGTGCCTTAAAGGCCTTTTGTTCCTTTTTGCCTTTGTTAATTGTCACATAGATGATGATAGACTCCATCAAACCAGTTACAACCTGTATACAACCTTCGGAGAATTTAATGAGCTAAAAATATCAATTGATTTAAAGGGTTCTTTAGAAGTGATTTTCAGATATGTAGTAGCACCAATACCTCTGACTGATCATTTGCCTACCTTTGAGTTGTTTGTAACAAGGGGGATCCATTTAGTAGTTGAAGTGAGTGCAATAGCACTATTGTATTCCCCACCTCCATATTTATAAAAATGTAATAGATGAGACATCAGAAGGGATTTTCACTATTGTATTCCTCACTTCTACATTGCAATGGATGGGATATATAAATACATGACTTTTACAGCTGTTACAGTCTGATACCATAGGAGGGAGGTTTCCCAAGCGACTTGGTTACTCCGTGATGGGTTATAATCTCATCTGGGAGGTGGGAAGGTTTTGTAAGGGGCTTCGTAACTCCTGGATGGCTCCCCGAGGGAGAATTTCCCAAAGAGCCTAGTGGTTCCTAGATGGTTTTTATATTTGTAACTCTTCAACTTACTCTACCCTTCCACCAGAATGGTCTAGATTCTTGGTGATATTTTAGACACAAAAGGGTTTCATCAGCAGTACAGAGTTGTTTTTTTTTCCCTGGTTTCTTCTGCCACATTTTGGAATGATGGCAATAATAGACTTTGTTAGAAATATCTTTGCCAAGGTTGAAAGATTGGCTAGATCTGGAGAACTTGTGACAAGTATCCATGAGCTTCAAAGGTTTTTTTGAAATGTCACACAGCAAGTGGCTATAGAGAAATCATGTGAATCCCAATGATATCAGGTTTGTTTTCTATTGTCATTAACTGGGCTATTATGATTTTGGGGATTTTGGTACTTCTTTGTGCATTAGCTGCTGTACTGCTGTTTTAAAAAGCTGTCACATAGGGGGCAGCTGGGTGGCTCAGTGGATTGAGAACCAGGCCTAGAGATGGGAGGTCCTAGGTTAAAATCTGGCCTCAGACCCTTCTCAGCTGTGTGACCCTGGGCAAGTCACTTGACCCCCCATTGCCCAGCCCTTTCCACTCTTCTGCCTTGGAACCAATGCACAGTATTGATTCCAAGATGGAAAGTAAGGGTTTAAAAAAA